>NC_090062.1:15764523-15784523 GCF_038355195.1 Osmerus mordax | reverse complement strand
AGGTGCGGCTGGTTTTAATCCCTGCAAATCTCCTCCTCTGTCCCCCTTCCCAGCGGAGGAGATGGGGGCTAGCGTGACGGTGCAGCTGGAGAAGGGAGCCGGGGGGGTCGGATTCAGCCTGGAGGGGGGAAAAGGCTCCATCCATGGAGACAAACCCCTGGTCGTCAACAGGATCTTCAAAGGTACTGTAGGCTCACATCCTGGGACCTGAATATCTGTCTTATGCACACATGGCTGCCACCCACAAATAGAAGTTCACTTTACAAACAAGGGAAAAAAAGGAGGAATATCTGGATATATTATTATATATATCAGTTCCAGCTGAGACTACCTGAATTGTATGTGTCTAAAGATATATATTATTCCATTTGCAGTAGCAGTTGTGACTGTTACAATTAGGTGATGCTGTTCTCTGTCACCAGGGGGTGCTGCAGAGCACAGTGGTCTGCAGACAGGAGATGAGCTTCTGCAAGTTCAGAACTTTTCCCTCCAGGAAATGACCCGCTTCGATGCCTGGAACATCGTTAAGGCTCTGCCTGAAGGACCCATCACCATGGTTATCAGAAGGAAGGGAGAGGAGACGGACTGAGCTGGACAGAGATCTGACCCAAACCTTCCTCACCCTCTGACCCTAACCCAGTCCTCCCTCTAGCCCTCTGACCCCAACCAAAACTTTCCTCACCCTCTGACCCTAACCCAGTCCTCCCTCTAACCCTCGGACCCCAACCCAAACCTTCCTCACCCTCTGACCCTAACCCAGTCCTCCCTCTGACCCTAACCCAAACCTTCCTCACCCTCTGACCCCAACCCAAACCTTCCTATCCCTTTATGATCTTAATCCAGACCTTCCTGGTTCCAGTTTAGACTCTCCAAACAGGACCTTCTCTGTTCTGCTTCACCTATAGAGGGAGACTAGGGGCCAGGTTGATTCTGACACAGAGCAAACACAATCTATGGACACATTACTACAAGCTTTTCACTATCTGGTATGGAGAAGTGAATACAGTACATTTGACAAAGAAGCAAAGAAGATGAAGATATAGTTAACTTTAAGAAGGTACTTAAACTCAAAGGCCTGTAAGATTTTAATCACATTTTGTATGTACTGTACACAAACTAAATTAAGGGGAAACAGCATAGTCATCCTGGTGCTTGACCAACCAAAGACTACAGACCTATATATGCAGACCAAAATGTAACTGAGTATTTCATTTAGCTATTATTGTTCATTAGAAATGTTTAAAAAATACTTTGAGATGTATGACAAAAAAACATAGACGAGTTACATTTCTGAATAAATTATGATAAACTGAAACACAACGTAATCTTCATTTGTGCATGTGTGAAGGGTAGACAAGGGTACATTCAGGGTTCCCACGGAGTCTTAAGTCTAAAATTCTGAACTTTAAATTTAACGCCTTAAAATGTCTTTGAAGACATTTGAGTCTGTGAAGTCCCACATCTCACATGACCACAATGTAACTTTTAAGTTAAAATAAACCACTTAAAATTAGGATTTGAACCCAGGCTGTTGCGGTACTGCACCAGCATGCCTGATAGAGCATGCAAACTGACCCAGTGAGCTAACAGGGGAGCCCTGCTTTCTTCTGGTTTTCTGACACCCCAACTCTGCAGGTTGTTACAACTAGATAATTCAATGTCAAATTTTATGTTGAGTGGAAATTGTTATGATCCCTGATAGCTCAGTGGTTAAGGATGTGGACTTCTGTGTGAGGGGTCTTGTCTTCAAATCTGTCTGAAGGATCTTCTTACAGCTCAATTTTTGCTCTTGGACTAAAACTCGACATAAATAAAACTCATAAAGGTAAATTTAGACTCTTGGTTGAGTCTTTCCTGGTGGGACAGTTGGGTACCTGGAAAGACGGTTTGGAGAGGGGATCTGGACAGTCGGGGAGTGCGCTGCGGTTACAGGGATCTGGACAGTCGGGGAGTGCGCTGCGGTTACAGGGATCTGGACAGTCGGGGAGTGCGCTGCGGTTACAGGGATCTGGACAGTCGGGGAGTGCGCTGCGGTTACAGGGATCTGGACAGTCGGGGAGTGCGCTGCGGTTACAGGGATCTGGACAGTCGGGGAGTGCGCTGCGGTTACAGGGATCTGGACAGTCGGGGAGTGCGCTGCGGTTACAGGGATCTGGACAGTCGGGGAGTGCGCTGCGGTTACAGGGATCTGGACAGTCGGGGAGTGCGCTGCGGTTACAGGGATCTGGACAGTCGGGGAGTGCGCTGCGGTTACAGGGATCTGGACAGTCGGGGAGTGCGCTGCGGTTACAGGGATCTGGACAGTCGGGGAGTGCGCTGTGGTTACAGGGATCTGGGCCCATGGATGTGTTTGGTGCTCTATGCTGGTTTTGAACCCAGGTCGTTGTGGTGTAAGCTCTTGTTCTCAACCCACTACACCACGGATTCCTCCTTCTAAATACTTGGAAATGTCTTAAAAGGTCTTACGTTTGACTTACTAAAACCTGCAGGAACCCTGTACATTACAAGAGTAGACAATGAAGCACATCTTTGTGAAACCCATGCCAGAAGGCAAAGTTGAACACCATTTGTGGATGTAACTGTCAGTTATTTTATTCATGATGCTGGTGAAATACAAAACCAGTACAGTACAGGAGGTAAACAGTCCTTTCTCTCTGTTTGTTCAACTACCCTTGGTGTTCAGGAAACCATCCATAGCAGCATCTGCTTTCTATCGAGAGGACCACTAAGTACCCTCAGTCCTACACAGGGTGCACATGACATGATCAAGTACTTATAAAACAATCTAGCAAAGACAACGTGTCACCTGACTTCTGACAGTAAAGTGGGCGAGGAGACGAGTACAAACACTGAAACAAAGTGTCACACAGTTAGGAGGCAGTGAGTTGAAAGCAAACACGCGGAACTGGGGCATGAGGCGGAATGCACTTGTAAGTTCTCATTAAGAAATCCACCTAGGATAAGAAAAGTTAAGTGCTGTGTAAAAAAAGAAAGAAAAGAAAAAGGAAACTTAAAAATAGGGCTCCTTAAAAACAAGAGATTAAAAAACATGTTTATCATCCAGTATATGGCTCTTTACCAGTGAACACGAGGCAAAGACAGTAGGCATGCAGGTGGGTTACAGCACATTGAATAAACTGCAACACTGATAGGCCTGCCCCTCTCCAGCCCTGCAACACCTCAGTCTGAGAGAGAGAGGGACAGAGACGAGGGTCGTGTCTGGTCAGTCCTCCAACCCCAGGACATTTAGCCTGGAGGGCAGAGAACATCGCCGTCCAACTGCCATCCAACTGCCTTCCTGCTGTCTACCTCTGAGACTCAAGGTGCACCACAATCCCCTGGAGCAGAAGCATAGCAACAAGGGGGTCTGGGGGGTAGCCCCCCACATTTACATGTCTGGCCCCCCCAGATGTCTGATTGCCTACAGTAAAAAAAAACATACATTGATATTTTATATATATATATATATATATATATATATATATATATATATATATATATATATATATATATATATATATATATATATATATATATATATATATATATATATATATATATATATATATATATATAAAATTGTATTTTAGTGGCCCCGCCATTTTAAGATCGGAACCTCCAACAAAAAATTCCCGGCTACACCCCTGCCTTGGACAGGTAAAATACACTCTTTGTTATTATTCAGGCTGTGTAAATATTGCCATTTGCCCATACTGCAAATACCTGTGCTTCTTAGCTGTGAGTGAGAACAGAACATACTGAATAAGAGGTTCAGCAGTCCTCGGTCAGAGGGGAGTGGAGACGGGACCAAACAAGGAACGTTCAAGTACTACATATGAGATCATGTGACTCACTGGCCCAACCCTGGGGAGCCAGTAATGGAGTGTGTGAGGTTCATGCAACATGCATGATACTGGAACACAAGACCAGGGCAACCAGGATAGGACAAAGGGACAGAGTTCCATAGTTTCCATAGTTACAGTACCAAAGAGAAGGAATGCATATATTCTGAGTCTCCAGTATGTACATAATGTAGATCTCAATCTACGGTCATTCTTTTGAACAGGACGATGGTGCCGATGCATCTCGGGCAGGAAATGTAAAGGGATTTTCTTTTTTGATTTGGCAAATGTAAGAGTTGCTTCTTCTTTGGGTGCAGTCTTTAGGGTTGATTTTCCTTCCTAGGCCAATACAAAGGACACGGAGAGCGCCCTGCTGTTCACGACGACACACACTCACACACACACACACAGCGCCCTGTTGCATGGACTTCATGTGCTGGAGGAGATTAGTAGCACTGGATGCCGTCTTGATTTCAAAAGGAGAAAATCCTAACTGGCATTACCACTGTCTAACCCCATGTTATTCACTTGATGCATCAGAGGAATTTCTATACGTTATTTTCAGTTTGAGTGCTTTAAAATGGAGTTACCTTGGACCTGCTGAGAGAGTTAACCAGCGGTCAGGTTGGGGATCAGGTTGAGGGTGAGGTTCAGGGTCCTGTTGGGGTCAGGTTGAGGTTGAAGTTGGGGTCAGGCTCAGGGTGATGGGTGAGGTCGGGGTCGTGTTCAGGGTCATGTTCAGGGTGAGGTTCATGTTCAGGGTGAGGTTCATGTTCAGGGTCAGGTTCGGGGTCATGTTCGGGCAGGTATCAGTGATCCTTGAGGGAGCGGACAGCCTTGGCCAGGTTGCTGTAGAACTCTGCCATGCTGGACGGGAAGAAGGAGTCCACCACGGAGCGAGGGAGGAGTCCTCCCAGGTCCGTCTGGAAGAAGCTGAACAGCTGCGTCTTGTTTGGCTCCCTGGGGCGACACCAAGTTCAAGTGTTTTATTGTCAGATGCACAGAACAACACAGGGTCATACTGGGCACTGAAATTCTTAGGACAAGACAATGCAAAGCAACCTGGCACAACATAACATATAAGTACTCAGAACACATATTACATCTATGGTAAGCTAAAATATAATAAACCTCCTAATATACAAATAATATACAATATTCGATACAGTATACTTAACCCTTGTGTTATCTTCGGGTCATTCTGACCCATCAGTCATTGTGACCCACCATCGTATTGCGACAAATTTACCGCATACAAAACAAAATTTTCTTTTAACCGTTGGGCTGTCTCAGACCCCCCACATTGCAAAGGTTAAAAAAAAATATTTTAATTTGTTTTTGTATTGGGTAAAATTGGGTAAACACAACGATGGTTCGTTATGAACCTTTGGGTCATGTGACCCGAAGGCTGCACAAGGGTTAACCTCTAAATACACATAATAACCTTTACTAACCTTATAAACCTATACTAACCTAAGACAAGTGAAGGGGAGAAGGGCGAGACGCCTCATGTTTTGGTTGTGAAAAGACGCTCTGGTTGTGCTACATTGTTTCTCACTGCTGCCCTCCTGTGACAGTGTCTTTACAGAATCGTTTTTAAGGGTTTAAATGTCTTCTTTTCGTACATATTTTTTCCTTTTTTTTTTTTAAGTGTTTTTTTTTACGCAATTGTCTGATTCCACATCTGGTGTGTGTAGGGTGGAGCAGACCTGGTGGAGTACTCACGCTGAGATGGGAACACAGATGCATCCACAAGGGTGGTTGAGCCCCCTCACGTATCCAGACTGAGGGGGGCAGCTGGGGTGGCCCACATTGGTGGCTGCACGAACCGGGGAGACAAAACAAACACACTCAAACATTCGGAATTAGCTTTACCTAGGAAGTAGCACAAGGTTATACACATACAACAGTATGTATTTTTTTATTTCCTTTTTTTGTACTTTTTTTTTTTTCTTTCTGCACTTTTATGCCTACTACATGGCTGTTCCCTTGCCTTGTCTTGTCTTGAGAATGTCATTACCTAGAACGACTTGTGTTATAACGAGCGCATGACAAATAAACGTCTTTGACGTTGACGCTAATCCAGCCCAGGAGGTACATATAGAAGAAGTCATCCCGTACCGTTAGAAGTGATGGTGCCGTCTTCGTACTGCTTGACCAGTATGACGTCTACAAAGTCTCGTGGCGCTATGATCCCCATAGCGGCCGAGGGAGTGACGGTGCGATACACAGAGACATCCTGGCAGAAAGAGAGACCGCACACACACACTGACTTGAGCAGAGGACACAGGAGCCGGCACGGACAACACACACAAACACACATCTGGACGTGTGCTCGCTAGTCTTTTGTGATTTGCCAGAGTGTGTCGCAGATAGACAAGAGTTTGTGAGGTGTGCTTAGAAACACGACACAAATCAAGATGCTGGTCATTTTCCTTCAGTCTACATTGTGCGTGTGTGTGAGCGCTCACAGAAGGAGAGTACTGCACAGCAACAACCTCAGGGATGAAGAATCTACCTTGATGAAATAAAAGACAAGCGATGTAATCAAAAAACCAGAATATGGATGGAGATGATTTCAGGAAACAAAAAAAGGACTGACAGATATCACGGTCGTTAAGTACACAGTGTTGGGGAAACGTACCTCTGTGACTCGCTCCAACAGCTCAAACTTTTTCACGTTGTTGTCCCACTTCACTCTCATGCCATTGGGCACGGGTTTCAAACACTCCCAGACCTTCTCTGGGCTGCCGTTAACCACACCTTCTCCTTTATACCTGCCAGACACAACAGGGAGGAGACGCAGGGAGGAGAGGAGAAGGGAGGAGAGGAGGCACAGGGAGAAAAGGAAGCACAAGGAGGAGAAGGGAACTTGACTTTATCATTGTGAGATGTATCACTGGAGTTAGCGTCAGATCACATAACACAATTTCTCATCAACAACACTTATCTGATGTCTGTCTAAAAGCAGCGGACAATCATAAGAAATGCCAATGGTTAAACTATTACCCATTATACAGTTACTGCCCTTAGTGATTAGAGAGACAGTTGTGGAGGACTGTACTGCAGGGTGGATGTGTGAGTTGGGAATGCGCTTACACATTCCCCGGGAACTCCGTCGACGGCCGCCAGGACACGATGACATCATTCTATAAAATGAAAACATCATGAATGCCGAACTCCAAAATCATACTATGCTATTCCCTTTGACGGCAACGTCCAATGATGATTGCATGTCTAGCTACGGTAGGCGCTACAATGAAAATAGCTAAATTACTGTCCCATGCATTGAAAACAGATGGACAAAAATATGTTTATATAACACTTGAAATTACATTACACGTATGTGCTCAGCCACGTATGCAACTGTGTCGGCAACTATTAAAGCAAGCGAGTTATCTTCTGATAGCTAGAAAGCTAACGCTAGCTGTTGTTACACACCGATTTCTTGCAGACTTTCCACCCAGACTCGTCCTTGGTATAGCTTATGAGACAGTCGGCTACAATGTTTGCTGTATGTTGATAGTCCATGTCAACGGCTCCGGTTAGTAAAGATTAAACGGAAGTACCGACAGTTAGCCAGCTCGTGACAGTTAGCTACTGTTCGCTAGCTAGCAAAGAGGATATATGATGAAGGTCTCGAGCTTTGCAATTTTCAGCTATACAGTACATGTAGTTAGTTGGTTATACTAACTATTTACAACGCAGACTTTGGTGTCATGTTAAATAATTGCCATGCAAATGAAATATGTAAACTGGCTCTAGTCTGTTCTTTCCCCTGTCACTTTCAACACAAATGTCATTTCAGAAAGAAGACGTTTCCGAGTTTGAAAAAAAACCCACTTCCTATCACACAAACTGCATGCTGGGATTTGTAGTTTAAAATGGAGCGGATGAAAATCCAAAGCTAGGTAGAGCTACAAGTTCTGACAACGTTTTTATCACATATTTTTTTGAACTATTATTTCCATAATATACTATATTAACGACGTATTTGATAGGAAAGCTTGACAACGTTTTTTTCAGCAATTGTATTTGTTGTGTTCCCATGTTGTGTTCTTCATTGCATACAATGCAATGTAGAACACAACAGGGGAACCACAAAACCTAGGGAGTAGAGATAAAGTCAACACAATCAAGATCTTCTTTGACTGGTTAAAATGACCGTAAGTCTCACAAGGCGGTTTAGAGAAGCATTTATTAGGAAGCCTAATAGTCAGTTTTAGGTCAGGATGCATGACTATTAGCATATTGAAACAGCTGGTAGGATATGCTGTACATGCACAGAAATAACAGCATTTTCCCCTGTATAAGCTATCCACCTAATAAGACCACTTTGAATAATTTGTGCTTTACAATACACCCCTAACATTTTCCCTTAAAAAAAAAAAGTGACTTTAATAGTTGTAATAGTTCGTGATTTTACACATTGGAGCACATTAAGTCTTTCGAAGCCGACACATTTAGGTCTATGCTAGCTTTGGATTTCTTCTTGACCATCTTCCCGTGCCTGGCTTCAGACTTCAGGTATCTCTCCTTGTTGTGGATGACCTGGATGTACTGGTCGGTGCTGCTGTTCTGCTGGTCGCTGCTGGAGGCCAGCGAGGCCGAGTCTGACTCCGTCAGAGAGGGCTCCAGCTTGGTCCGGGAGGTCTTGGGCTTGACTGGTCCCTGGAAGTGTGGGCTTATTTGGGCTTGTTTCCCTGGGGACTGTGTGTGTCTTCTGACCGCCGCTGGAGGGACTTCGGCTCCTCTGACGTTGATCTGGGAGCCGGAACGGGACCCCACATCCTCCCAGTCCCCCTCCGCCCTCTCCTCCTCCCCTTGCTGCTGGGTGGAAAAGCGCCCCCTGGAGGAGTGGCTGTCCTTCGCCATGGACAGCTGGCTGTCCGCGCGCTCCCCTATGTAGAAGCGAGTGGGCTGGTGGAGGTCGGAGAGGGAGTGGGGCCGGAGCGTCTGACCCAAAGCCCCCCTCCTCACGCTCTTCCCGGCCGCCGCCTCCTCCTCCTCCTCCTCTTCCTCCTCCTCGCTCAGGTGTGGCTGCGAGGGGTGGGCACGGTGGGCGTGGTGGTGGTGAGGGGTGCGGGGGGTGTAGCGTTTGACGTTGCGGGGGTACAGCTCCAGGATCTCCCCGGGGTCCTCCATGCGGAAGTGTCTGGGGACGCGCGTGGCCGAGCGGAGCAGCTTCTTTCGGGCTTCGTGCTCGTTCACGATGACGTAGCGCGTGGAGGGAGGGCGTCGGCTCACATAGCTCTGGGCTGTGATGATGCCTGCCGCCTCCGCTGGGTGGATGGGCCGTATGGTCTTCCTGTAGAGGGGGTCGGTGTGGATGTTCTCCGGGTAGCGGGCTGGGGGGATGTACGCTCCCTGGTGGTATGATTTGGACCTGCACGTACCGCTGGGGCCTCCTAGATACGAAGGGTGCCTGGAAGGAAGGAGGAAAATAGATGTAACAGAATAATTCATTATGAGTCCTCTTCCTTGAGATGTGTGTGTGTGTATGTCTGTGTGTATGTCTGTGTGTGTGTTACTGTGAGCAGGAGCAAAAGAGAGAGAGGTGGGAGACCTGTTTGGCACATGTTCCAGTCTCTGTTTCTGCAGTATTGACACAGTTGGACTTCTGGATGGCCCAGCAACACTACTCCGGTTCAAATCAGCCCTGGACGCCGACTGGGTGATGGTGCGGATGCTGTTCCCGCGGCGAACTGGCGACTGGAAGTTGGTGACGCTGCCGTTGTGTCGTGGCGACGGCGTGCGGATGGAGGACTCACGGCTGGTGATGTCACTCTCCTGCTGGTCAGACTTCTTTTCTACTGCCGTCTCTGGGGCCTGGAGACGGGCTGGGGGTGAGGGGGTGGGGGGTCAAGGGTCACAGGAGAGGGAGGTATATCACACACACACACACACACCTGCCTGTACTGTATCACTAACAGGGAGGAAGTCAGGCCAGAAACGAAAGGCTTCCAGTACCTGCAGCCAACTGGACCACCTTCTTCTTGTCCTCCGTCCGTTCCTAAAACAAACACATCTGGTTCACTGAGCTTGCAGAGCAACACCACATCACATGGGAGTCAGGTGGCTGAGCGTTTAGGGAATCGGGCTAGTAATCTGAAGGTTGCCAGTTCGATTCCTGGCCGTGCAAAATGATGTTGTGTCCTTGGGCAAGGCACTTCACCCTACTTGCTTTGGGGGGAATGTCCCTGTACTTACTGTAAGTCGCTCTGGATAAGAGCGTCTGCTAAATGACTAAATGTAAACAGCACAACAGGAGCCCGACCAGGCTGGATATAGTATTCATTAGCAGCTTGTGCACAACGTGAGGGATGGTGATGAAGCTCACAGTCTGAAGCTGCTGTCTCAGCTGGTTGTTGGTGAACTTGAGAGACCTAGCGATAGCCTGCAGGTAGTAGATCAGCATGCTGAAACACACATGACATCATCACTCACCCCCAAGTACAGTACTTACATGAAATACTGCTTTATATGAGAGTGTATATACTGCGTGTGTGTGTCTATGTATATGTATGTATCTCTGTGTGTGTGTCTGTATATGTATGTGTGTGTCTCTGTGTGTGTCTTTATGCATGTGTGTATGTGTCTTTGTGCGTGTGTGTCTGTGTTTGTGTGTTTAAAAGTGCTTTTGCTTGTAAACTCACAACAGCAGCAGCAGTCCAGGCAGCACCACGACAGGACTGGTGACGTAGTTCATCACTTTACTGAACCACAGAGGGAAGTCATTGGATATCGTATCTGAGATGATGTCGTAAATCTTATCCTGACCACTGCGGAAACACACACAGTAATTCTTCTCATGACCACAGCAGAAGAGGAAGACATTTACCAGTGGCAGCTCATAATTATAATGACATCCACACAATCCATCCTCTACTTTGTACTGTTTAAGAGGGTGGTCTGTTTTAAACAGGTAGCACTTTGTCTACCAGCAATCAGCTAATAGGAGAGCATACCTAAAGGGTCCGCAGTGCTGGGAAGGTCTGTATCTGACGATGGCAAACACAGTGGGCAGCATGCACAGGAACAGCATGAACAAGAGCATCGCCAGGTAGAAATTATTTGACCTGAAAACAACCAAGAGTCACATAAAACAGCCATGACGTTTGAATATAGAGTAGAGATTTACGATAACGTACAGAACAGTAGTTTTGTGTTTTAGCGGGTTTTTGGGCCGTGAACTGTTGAAATGCTGTGGCAAACTGGGGAATGAGATATTGTATATATAATATGTGCACTTTCCACATGCATACATTACATAGCCAAGAGCTGGAGGTTCAGCAAGTGTTTTTGAATTATCAGGAAATGTGTCATCATCAATCTCTCTCTCTTCCATTTGGCTGCAGTGTTTAATCGCTCACATGAAGGGTATTCCCCCTAGTGTGAGTGAAACTGTGAGCAACAGAGAGGGAAAGAGAGAGACAAGGAATCTGTGAGCCTTTATGTACTCTATGTCCTTCATGTATGCTTGTCATCGAGTGTCTGTGTGTGTGTGTGTCTGCTGGTAGTTCTGTCACATCTGGGAGTGACTGATAAGGCCTGAAAGAGGCAGCAGCAGACTCGTTACATAAATCTGAGTGGGCTGATAGCTCGGAGCTGTGTGTGTGTGTGCTGAGAGCTGTGTGTGTGTGTGTGTGTTGGGAGCTGTGTGTGTGTGTGTGTTGGGAGCTGTGTGTGTGTGTGTGTGTTGGGAGCTGTGTGCGTGTGTGTGTGTGTGCTGAGAGCTGTGTGTGTGTGTGTTGGGAGCTGTGTGTGTGTGTGTGTGTGTGTGTGTTGGGAGCTGTGTGTGTGTGTGTGTGTGTGTTGGGAGCTGTGTGTGTGTGTGTGTTGGGAGCTGTGTGTGTGTGTGTGTGTGCTGAGAGCTGTGTGTGTGTTGGGAGCTGTGTGTGTGTGTTGGGAGCTGTGAGTGTGTGTGTGTGTTGGGAGCTGTGTGTGTGCTGAGAGCGGTGTGGAAGCTTGCCACAGAGATGAGCTTGTTCTTTCTCAGCGCTTTCTACAGGGCTAGAAAATTCGATGTTGTTACGGAGATGGGGCAGTCAGACCAGAACCATAAATGACCCAGTTTGAACCCAAACAGGAAGAAGACACATGTTTGTCTCTGCTGGCTGACAAACAAATGCATTTTTAGGTGGAAACATCATTCAGAAGAGACAAAAACAAAAGTGATTGGGGCGGGGGGGAAGGAGAGGAAGAAATAACGAGAGGAGACAATAAAAGGAGGAGAGCAGGAACAAGTGGAGGACAGGAGGAGAGAGGAGATGAGGCTGACCTGGAGGCTCTGAAAACCTGCTGATGAGGAACGTTGCAGGTGAGCACAGCCCAGCTCCTCAGGTACATCAGACCTATTAACTTCATCACATTAAAGGCTGGGAGACAGGGAGAGAAGAACGCACCCATCCTGACAGGGGATAGGAGAGGAGGAGAGGAGGAGGAGAGGAGGAGGAGAGGAGGAGAGGAGGAGGAGAGGAGCAGAGGAGGAGGAGGAGCAAAGGAGAGGAGGAGGAGAGGAGGAGGAGAGGAGGACAGGAGGAGGAGAGGAGGGGAGAGGAGGAGGAGAGGAGGAGGAGAAGAGGAAGAGAGGACGGGAGAGGAGGAGGAGAGGAGAGGAGGAGCAGAGGAGGAGCAGAGGAGGAGAGGAGGAGAGGACGGGAGAGGAGAAGCAGAGGAGGAGCAGAGGAGAGGAGGGGAGAGGAGGAGCAGAGGAGGAGCAGAGGAGCAGAGGAGGAGAGGACGGGAGAGGAGGAGCAGAGGAGGAGAGGAGGAGCAGAGGAGAGGAGGGTAGAGGAGGAGCAGAGGAGGAGCAGAGGAGGAGAGGAGGGGAGAGGAGAGTAGGGGAGGAGAGGAGGAGCAGGAGAGGAGGAGCAGAGGAGGGGAGAGGAGGAGAGGAGGGGAGAGGAGGACATAAGTATATAGAAGACAGCAGAAGGATCAGGTTTACCCCTCATCCTCCTCCACACCCCCACACACACCCCTGCAGGGGTCAGCTGCACCCCATATAAAACCCATTACACCCTGGGACTCTTATCTTCGCTTCATTATGTTCTCCAGCAGTGAGACGACGAGTCGGAAATAAACAGAAGAGTCCCAGTCCATCCAGCCATGGAGCTGTGATGGAGAGCTCCCTGCTGGAGCAGAGCCCAGTGCAGGGTCAGAGGGCTCGTGTCTCTGTTAAGGGAGAGGGGGTGATCTCTAACTATCATTCCAGGAGTCTCTGTGTGTTTTTCTGTTGCTCGGTAACCAGGAGATTTCTGAAGCTGAAATGTGGCAGGTGCACGGCTCTGGCCCCAAGGGCTGGCAGTCTGTAATGTTTGTGACAAATATAAATATATCCAGATTCATCACCTAGCCCTCGGGCGCTGCAACTAGCATCCTCTAACGGTCCAAGTTTAACTGACTTGGCCACGTACCTTCTAGACACAAGGCAAGGTGCCATCATACTCACCAGATCATTCCTTGGTTGTATATAAGGTGGAGCACGTTCTCGGCTATCTTAAACTCTCCATATTCAGGCTGAGGAAAGATGTTCAGAGAAGAAGACAGACATGAAGAGAAAGAGGAATCTGAGATGTGGGTTGAGAGGAAGTGTGTCATTCCATTTCCTGCCTCTCTCGTCTTCTTCTACTGTCAACCAACCACGGTGCTTGTGATGTTTCAGGGTTGGATACAGGAATAGACACGCATAAAAAAAAAAAGGATTGTTCTGGAAGTTGTGTGTGCGTACAAACTTGCTCTCCAGGTCCCAGCAGCAACAGTCACTAAGGTAACGGACCACCAGGCCTCGGATGAAGTCGATGAGCAGGATGCTGGCCACCGTGAAGATCATATCAATGATAGACAGCTTCAGCATCTCCTAGGAACACACAAACACACACACACAAAGTAGACCAGCTGACCCCCACTCTCCCCCCTCTCTCTCCCTCTTCAGGGTTGTCCTTTCCTGAAACACAGGCCAACATTGTGCAGTGACGTGCATCCCTCACCTTTGACACTTTCATTATGTTAATGCGTAGGGTTTAACGTTTCAATCCATACTCTGTCGATACTTCAGGGTCGTCCCTGGGACAAACAATTGCAACGGAACGATGCATTTTCATTTTTCTTGTCAGCTTAATGCCTGTAAGGACTATTAAGGGAACGCATCTGAAGAATGAAGCAGGTTATTAACCAGTCAGAGAAGGATTTGGAGAGTGGAGGTTATTGGAGCCCCCTGCAGAGCTAACTGCTAGCCTGGCACAGCTCAGATAACCCAGTATTATGTTTCATAGTCAGTTGGTAGTGTTGTTTTCCTGTGAGGGATACAGCATTTTAGCCAGGGAATCCTAAACTGCTGGAAGCCTAACACACTTGTTGTAAGTCACCTGTTCTGACAGCTGGACTTCTATTGGAGGAAAGGAATAGGAGAGAGGAGAGGAGGAGGGGAGATGAGATTAGAGGGAGAGGAGAGGAGGAGGGGAGATGAGAGGAGAGGAGGAGAAGAGGGGAGAGGAGGAGAGATGAGATGAGAGGGAGAGGAGATGAGAGGAGAAGAGGAGAGAGGAGGAGAAGAGGGGAGAGGAGGAGAGATGAGAGGGAGAGGAGATGAGAGGAGAGGAGGAGAGGAGGGGAGAGGAAGAGAGGAGGGGAGGAGGAGAAAGGAAGAGAGGAGGGGAGAGGAGGGGAAAGGAGGAGAGGAGGGGAGAGGAGGAGGGGAGAGGAGGAGGGGAGGAGAGATCAGGCACCTGTCCTACGTAGGTCTCCCAGCACGGATCCTGCTGCGACCTCGTGTTCTTCTCAGGAAGACCGGTGTGGTTGTACGTGGTTGTCATGGTACTTTTGGTGCTGTTGTCCAGCACCATGACGATGGTTGCCAGGGTGATATTCCTGTGTCCGGAGAGAGAGACCAGAGTGGACAAGTTCTCCTCCCCAGGCTGGGAGATGGTGGCCATGAACGCGCTGGGGTCAGACCAGTTAGCTGGAACCCCATGGACCTGGAAAAGGAAGAGGAATATCCATTTAGATATTTGACCTACAGCATGACCTCTGACCTATAACTGCTTATTGTTACGATGAAGACAAGTGAGGAACAGGGCTAGTGACAACAACGCCAGAGGGAGAGATGGGGTCACCAAGGTCAGTGTGGGCTACTCACAGCCGAGCTCATGATGTTGACCTTGTCCAGCAAGGCGATGATGAGGCTGTAGAGGTTCCCCAGGTACAACACCAGCACTCTGGGAAGACAGAACCACACTGTTAGGGTCAGCTCAGGCTCTCGCCCCCGGACGTGGAGCGGGGATGTGGGTGGTGACGGAGGGATACACGGGGGGGAGAGGGGGAGGGGGTGCGACCTGGCCAGCTGCCAACGGAGCGAGGTCCTGGGGTGGTACATCTCCAGCTGGGACACCAGCTCGAACGCTGACGGGGCGATCATGGTGATGAGGGACACCACCACGCTCACCTGCGGCAAAACAGGATGTGACGTCACGCTGACGGCCCACTGGCACCCAGAAGCACAAGTATCACAAGTGTCTCCTACGGCAGGTGTGACTATCAGAAGCGTAGCCTCAGGCTCACGCCCTTCACCACTGAGGCAAGTCTTGTTTACATTTACATTTAGTCATTTAGCAGACGCTCTTATCCAGAGCGACTTACAGTAAGTACAGGGACATTAGGGTGAAGTAGGGTGAAGTGCCTTGCCCAAGGACACAGCGTCAGTTTGCATGACCGGGAATCGAACTGGCAACCTTCGGATTACAAGCCCGATTCTCTCACCGCTCAGCCACCTGACTCCACAGGTTGCACGTTGTTGCCACCTCACATCAAATGTATTATTATTTTCACCTCGTTCTTCTCCCACAGCGTCAGCTCTGGTTTCTCCTGCTCCAGCTTCTGAGAACGGTCCACCACAAAGTAGATGATGTAGATGCTTCCCGCCAGCGAGAGGAGCACCAGGATGTTGGCCAGGATGCGCAGGCTGATCAACACGGCCCTGCGTCGGAGGGCAGAGAGCAGGCACAACATGGTTTGGGCCCGCGCCACTGAACCGTGCATGCTGAGCAGCACATGCGTGATTTACAGGATCGGGTGTTGGGTCTATATGATGAAGAGCGCCTAGGGAGCCCGAGGGCAGGGTGATGGCAGAGGGGGGGGTTATGGAGAGGTCCTCGGGGGAGGAGAGAAGCGGGGTGAAGGCTTCCGGAGGTATTAATCCGGTTTTAATGTGTTCCCAGGTCTGATGATGCTCTGATGGTGATGTAGGGGCTGTCACCCGGAGCAGTAAAAAGCAGTTATTATGAGTTATACCAGGAATGCTGGGACTAGGTGAGCTCTGTATTACAGGAGGACTGGGACAGAGAGAGTAAATCCATCAGGTGTGGGAACAAGAGGAGGAGGACTGAGGAGCAGGGGAGAGGAGGAGGGGAGAAGAGGAGGAGGACTGAGGAGCGAGGGGGGGGGGAGGAGGAGGGGAGAGGAGGAGGAGGAGGGGAGAGGAGGAGGAGGAGGGGAGAGGAGGAGGACTGAGGAGCAGGGGAGAGAGGGAGGAGGGAAGAGGAGGAGGGGAGAGGAGGACTGAGGAGCAGGGGAGAGGAGGAGGGGAGAGGAGGAGGCCTGAGGAGCAGGGGAGAGGAGGAGGGGAGAGGAGGAGGCCTGAGGAGCAGGGGAGAGGAGGAGGAGGGGGAAGGGAGAGGAGGAGGACTGAGGAGCAGGGGAGAGGAGGACTGATAGAAGTGGTACCAAAACACGTACAAACTAGTGTCCTTCTTCTTCTCCTGTTCCTCCACGATGGCTTCCTGAGGAGACAGTTAGTTAAATATTCAGTAACACACAGAATGACACACAGACAGCTTCCTCTGACTGTTCCGAGACACACAGGAGTAGAGTTCCAGAGTTCAGACTGGAGACTGGATGAAGGGCATCCTTGGGGAAATCAGCGTTAATTCAATGGTACATAAACTCCCCCTGAGCCGAGGACTGGGACTCAATTAAAGACTGGAGATCATTGATAATCACATCACAAGACAGAGCTCTCTGTGAAGATGAGGCACCAACAGGATTCTTCTTCTGACGGGATGTCTGTGTGTATGCAAGTATGTGTGTGTGTCTATGTGACTGTGTGCACATGTGCTTGCGTGTGATCCTGTGTGTATGTGTGCTGCTTGCATGTGATCATGTGTGTGTATGTGTGTGTGTGTGTGTGTGTGTGTATGTAATGTGCTTGCATGTGATCATGTATGTGTATGTGTGTGGTTGTGTGTGTGTGTCGGTATGTAGTGTGCTTGCGTGTGATCGTGTGTGTGTGTGTGTTTGCTTGCGTGTGATCATGTGTGTGTGTGTGTGTGTGTGGTTGTGTGTGTGTATGTGTGTGGTTGTGTGTGTGTCTGTGTGTCGGTATGTAGTGTGCTTGCGTGTGATCATGTGTGTGTGTGTTTGCTTGCGTGTGATCATGTGTGTGTGTGGTTGTGTGTGTGTGTATGTAGTGTGCTTGCATGTGATCATGTGTGTGTGTGCGTGTGTGTGTGTGTGTATGTAGTGTGCTTGCGTGTGATCATGTGTGTGTATGTGAGAACCTCACCCTGATGTTGTTGACTATGGCGGCTCCTTTGCTCTCCGCAGCCTCCAGGTTTCCGATGAGGTAGTCCCAGGCACAGAACACCCTCCAGCAGAACGTGAAGTTCTCGTCCGACGCGCTGGCCAGACTGAGACGGGAGTTCTTGGCCATTCTGGTCACGACCGAGGGCACAGAGAGGACATGTCACTACCGCAGGCTGCGCACACACCAGTCAAGCCCCACTGTGACACCACAGTGCAGTCACAGGCAGGGTGGACTGATGAAGACAGCGATGGTGATTGGTTGTTCATGAAATTCACATAATCTCTTTCAACATCAAAGAGAACAAGTGCCAACATCACATCAGTCCATATCAACGGAGGGATTACTTTCTTAACAGAATGATGAAACTGTAGGCAAAAACGGCCATCCCAACCAGGAAGTATGCGAGCGGCAGTCGATAGCCAGCACTGCCGATCTTCCTCACCCTCCCGTAGTAGCCGTAGAACAGGACCGAGTACTGCAGGTAGCCCTGGTGGGGGCCATGACACAGGGACAGGCATGAGCACAGCAGGGGTCAGGGCCGGCCCAAGCCTTTATGGGGCCTTAAGCAGAATTGATTTGGGGGCCCCTTGGCGTCGCTTTTTTATAAAAAATTCAAAAATACATTAAGCTGTAATTTCATGTGCTCTTGGGGGCCCTTTGGTGGCCACGGGGGCCCTAAGCAGCCGCTTAGTTCGCTTATGCCTTGGGCCGGCCCTGGGTCACGTCACAATTAAGGAGCACGTCATTTGAAATCCAGTGTCGCTCTTATTGTTTTATCTCAATGCATTGATTTCAAATGGACTTTAGCCCTCCCTGCATTCCGGGAGCCTTTCTGACTGGCTCTGGAACTTTAATGTACTGTGTATTACAGTATGTGGACTGTGGTGTAATGTACTGTGTATTACAGTATGTGGACTGTGGTGTAATGTACTGTGTATTACAGTATGTGGACTGTGGTGTAATGTACTGTGTATTACAGTATGTGGACTGTGGTGTAATGTACTGTGTATTACAGTATGTGGACTGTGGTGTAATGTACTGTGTATTACAGTATGTGGACTGTGGTGTAATGTACTGTGTATTACAGTATGTGGACTGTGGTGTAATGTACTGTGCATTACAGTATGTGGACTGTGGTGTAATGTACTGTGCATTACAGTATGTGGACTGTGGTGTAATGTACTGTGTATTACAGTATGTGGACTGTGGTGTAATGTACTGTGCATTACAGTATGTGGACTGTGGTGTAATGTACTGTGCATTACAGTATGTGGACTGTGGTGTAATGTACTGTGTATTACAGTATGTGGACTGTGGTGTAATGTACTGTGTATTACAGTATGTGGACTGTGGTGTAATGTACTGTGTATTACAGTATGTGGACTGTGGTGTAATGTACTGTGCATTACAGTATGTGGACTGTGGTGTAATGTACTGTGCATTACAGTATGTGGACTGTGGTGTAATGTACTGTGTATTACAGTATGTGGACTGTGGTGTAATGTACTGTGTATTCCAGTGTGTGGACTGTGGTGTAATGTACTGTGTATTCCACTATGTGGACTGTGGTGTAATGTACTGTGTATTCCACTATGTGGACTGTGGTGTAATGTACTGTGTATTCCACTATGTGGACTGTGGTGTAATGTACTGTGTATTCCACTATGTGGACTGTGGTGTAATGTACTGTGTATTCCAGTGTGTGGAGTCTGTTACTGTATAATGTTACTCTGCATTCCACTCGGTGGACTGTGGAGCTGGTATAAAGAGGAGAAAGAGAGAGACAGAGAGAGAGAGAGCGAGACAGAGAGAGAGAGAGAGCGATACAGAGAGAGAGAGAGCGAGACAGAGAGACAGAGAGAGAGAGCGATACAGAGAGAGAGAGCGAGACAGAGAGAGAGAGAGCGATACAGAGAGAGAGCGAGACAGAGAGAGAGAGAGCGAGAAAGAGAGAGAGAGACAGCGAGAGAGAGAGAAAGACAGCGAGAGAGAGAGAGAGAGAGAGAGAGAGAGAGAGAGAGAGAGAGAGAGAGCGAGAGAGAGACAGCGAGAGAGAGAGAGAGAGAGCGAGAGAGAGACAGCGAGAGAGAGAGAGAGAGAGAGAGACAGCGAGAGAGAGAGAGAGAGAGAGAGACAGCGAGAGAGAGAGAGAGAGAGAGAGAGAGAGAGAGAGACAGCGAGAGAGAGAGAGAGAGAGAGAGAGAGAGAGAGAGAGAGAGACAGCGAGAGAGAGAGAGAGAGAGAGAGAGAGAGAGAGAGAGAGAGAGAGAGAGAGAGAGAGAGAGAGAGAGAGAGAGCCTTGCCCCAAGAGACCAGATGGTGTCCAGGTCCTGGGCGTGCTCCAGGTGCTCCTTGGGGATGGTCTTGCTCCTCGTCGTCCCAAACGGAGCTCCAGCCAGCAGCTACAGGAGCAACACAGGAAGCACACCTGCTGGATCTTCCAGTATCTCACTGAAAAGGTTGTGGTGTTTGTTGTCTACCGAGGAACTACTACCCCCCCCCCCCTCTCACACACACACACACACACACACTCAGACATTACCTGTAAGTTTGGGTTAAAACAAAACACTGTTTTT
>NC_090062.1:15739523-15759523 GCF_038355195.1 Osmerus mordax | reverse complement strand
GACAAAATAGTACAGATTTACAGTGCCAATTATGATGATATCAATTATACAGACAAGCAGTGCTAATAATGTTTTTCTGTACAGATTTGTTTCTACAGATTTAGTTCTACAGCATGCTTTGCGTATAACGTTTCTCAGAAAACCAGCACATCTATTACATTGAGGACTATAGAGAATTTATGATACTAAATGCTTCGAAATGAAGGGTATTTGTAAGTACTATAAATCACACTGGCGACAAGACGTCTGAAGCCTTTCTAACCACGAGTTCAGAATGAGGAGAGGAAAAAGAGGAGAGGAGACAAGGAGAAGAGTAAAAGAGATGGGAAGAGGGGAATTGAGGAGAGCAGATGAGGAAAGGAGGAAATGAGGAGGAGACAAGGAGAGGAAGAGAAGAGGAGCTGAGGAACTCACCCCGGCTGGTTGTCCCTGTAAGGAGAGTAGATCCTTCTGGAGTTCTTCCTCACACTCTTGTGTCTCTTGGACGGAGGTCGGCTGACCAGAGCTGCCTCGGACACAGAACTCATCCTCACCTTCCACCGGTGTGTGTGTGTGTGAGAGAATCAGTCTCTGTCTCTTTGAGTATGAAATCAAAGTTTAAGTTCCATTTGACCAAGTGTGTGTGAGAGAGTGATGAGTGTGTGTGTGTGTGTGATGAGTGTGTGTGTGTGTGATGAGGGTGTGTTTCGCCTCCTCAAGTTTGGGTGCCCCCGGACCCGTCAGTGTTCCTCAGCGACTCCCTGTAGACTGACTCTGAAGAGTGAGGTGTACAAAGCGTGTGTGTGTTTGTCTTGGTGTGTGTGTGTGGTTGGGGCTACCTGCTTTCCTGGTCCCTGATTGGACCATCCCACAGCCCAGTGATTCCGCAGGCTCCCGGACAGATTTCTCCATCACTCCAATCACAGCTACACTGACCTCTTAAAGGGACAGCGCATGGCCCATCTGGTAAAACTGGTAATACAGATATCAACCACACCCTCCCTCCCAGCCTTTTCACACCCACTCCCACACATAGTAGATGTCATTGGCTCGTTTCTATCTATGTAAACAAGCTAAACTTACAGTGAAAGACAAGACTGCTGTTTTTGAGAAAACATCATCATTATCAGGCAGTGTGTCCACGAATTTACCAAGACACCCTGAAAAAGACGACTCAAATCAAGTTACTATGATGTTAGATTACACTCTCTCCTTTTCCCTCTCTTTCACACACACACACACTAACATCCACACACATACTGTACAAGGATATGAAATTGTCTCGTCTTTGAGCGGAGACGCCACAGACAGTAAACCATAATATGATAATGAGCCATATGTTCACTTGGCTCCTGGTGTCATTTCGGCGTCGTTTAGGAACCGGGCAGAAGGCGCAGAACGCTCAAATGAGGCCTTGAAGAGTTCCACAGGCGCGAGATGTTTAATTGGCCGCTCTTTCAAGGCACTCTGTGGAGCACTTCTAATAGACAACCCCCTCTCACTGGACTGCCTCCCTAACTTTAAATTAGAAATGAAAATCTGGAGGCTGAACGATCAGAAAACACTGGTGAATACATAACTAGGATGGCCAGGAGTTGAAAGAGGTGACATCAACTAGGATTGCTAACAATGTAATTACTTCCCAGAGTAAACCAATGTTCAGTTTCAGATCTCCCAAGCTATTTTAACTGAGATTCAATTTTAATATAAGTGCTTTATTGTCCTGAATTAACTCCAGTTGAAAGGTTGAAAATACTGTCTATGACAATCTCATGCACGATAAAACAGCTACCAACCTTTTCCACTTCGCGACCCACTTGCATAACTCAAATTTTGGGCAGACCACTCGATAAACAGTTCGCTTTCACGGCTAAATGTATTTGAGCGATCAAAGAAGACAAAGTGTCCATCAACGCCACAGTAAGCACACATTGTAAAGAGAGGTAATCTTCATCTAAATAGAAAACTGCTATATTGGTTATATGTATACACAGCGATACGTATTTCCGGGAAAATAGGGCAGGTCTACAACTTCCAGCGAAGTTTTTTTCATCGACCGATAATTGGTCGCCCTCACGGAGATCTCTCCCGTTTCCAGATTTTTGTTAGAAACTGATAAAGGCATGTTACATTAGGCCTACATTATCCATAGGGAACAGATATGACAGAACAATTATTTGTGTTAACATTAACGACTAGCAAGCAAGCTGATAATCAGATAATTGCGTACTAATGTAGCAAACAATTGTTAGCTAGCTAACGTGCTTGCTCAAATCTGTTTGATAGCTAGCTAGTAATAGCTACTTTTACTTTGTGAGTTGGATAAACCTTACCTTTGTAATTGTCAATGTAGCTCGAAATGTAAGCTACAATCTGAAACCTCTTTCCCTCTTGCTTGAAGGGCAACAACATTGAACCTTATGTAGGCTACATCCTTAATTGTCATTTTGGGAAGATAAACCTAAACTCCTGTAAGAAATTGCATTTTGTGTCCAAGAATTTACATAACTGCTAACTACTGGAAGTTGTGGACTTGGCTTATGCAATGAGGAAGTTGGACCTTGTTGGTTGAAGTGGGCGTTTCCAAGTTAACGCAAATCGTAACTATTGGCGTTTTGGTCATGATGGATTAAAGTCTAAATGTCATTGTAAAATAAATATCATTTTTATCATTTACCAACAGTATATAAAATATTTATATATATATATATATATATATATTTTTTTTTAATGGTTTGGCGGCCCACCTGAGCAGTGGGCTCAGCCAAGTGGGAATCGCTGTTGTAGATTACTTTGAAGCAGAGGTAGTTAATACAAGGTTTAAATCACACAGCAGATTACAAACACCCACACAAATGCCATTCCAACAGCCTAATACAACTGTGTTATCCTGTGTTTGATCAAATGTAATTATGATGTCACACAATTAAATTATTTTATACACATGAAATCCAGAGTCACAGAATGAAACATGATTACTTTATTGTCAATGTACACAAGGCGACATTTTGTCTTTTCGCATACCCCTCCTAGTTCCACAGATGTAGTCCCCCACAGGTGTGTATTTCACCAGAGAGGTCAAAGCTCAAACTATGGCAGAGATGGCGGGCACTGCAATGTAGATGTGAAATCAATCAACTTTCAGTTCCCAGGTGGAACACACTTTCCTGTAGGTGCCGGGGATCAAACCAGAAACCTTTCGGTTACCGGCCAGCCTCTTATCTCAAGGCTATCCTGCCTCCCCAGAGCCCGGGCACTGCGCCGCGTCACTCTGCATGAATCTGCTGTACACAACACCAGCTCCATAAACCTGAGAACACAACTTGATTATCACATTAATAATGACATTGTGCCTCTTCTCATAATGTAGGAAAGCATACCAAACAGACATGGAAGATCACAACACACACACACCATCCCATTTCAACTGCTCGATACTCCTGCGATAAACTGCGTCTGACACAAATAGACATAATGTCATCACCCCTCTCTAGGAGTCCACTGTGAGTGCTGCTTTCATGATATCAGATTCACAGGAGAAAGCATCAGGGGACAGTTGGTCCCCTGTTGTGTTGTGACGTTAGGGAGGAAGAAGGGGAATAGGCTAACTGAGCTGTGGACAGACCAAAAATAGGATCAGGGGGAATTCTGTCATAATGTGACAGAATTCCAACTGTCACATTATTAGCCTTCCCTGTTGAAGACCCATGCAGTCTACACATTCAGTACAGTAGCTGCTAGACTATCCTGTATACACAGAGCTGTGTATACAGATCTCCTATATACATACACTTCTGTACCCTCCTGTACATTTATATATTACTGTAGCTGGTAGAATACTCTCCTATACAGTACACAGTAGTTTTGGCCACTAAGGAGTTTGAATCTGTCATCTGTGAGGTAAATCTACATTAAGTGGACCGTGGGTCTTGAGAGGAGAAAACGATGGAAAGTTACCCCAGGATCCAGGCGGGGGTGGCTCTGATAGAGAGTGATTACCATAGCCGCCCCACCTCACGCCAAGGTCAGACGCCCTCGTCCTCCGTTACCGGGGCTACGACTTCACAGCTGAACACAGCTGAGCGTCATCATCCCTGCAGACACAGCCGGTCGCGCGAGGACTATGCGGACGCAGGGGTTTGCTCCAGGGCTATAACTCTGAGACACAATCAAGCAGAGCAAAATTGAATCATGAAATCGTGATAAAGACAGTGGCAGCGGCTGAATGATGGCGTCCCCACGCCAGGGTAAGTCCAATACAGGATTCTCTTTGATCTACTTAGCAGTAAAGCAGATTCACTGCTAAAGGTCGTTGGAGGCCTGAGAAGACTTGGGGGATAGGACACGGAGGCGGGAGCAGTTGGACATACTACGGTACATTGATTAGATATTCTAAAAGTTTGAACGGCTGCCTTAAAGGCTTAATTAATATCCAAAGTCATAAAACTACCAGTTTACATGAATCTCTCCTACCAGGGTTACAGCTTCAGTTGATCACCTTTTACACCTGCGTGAATGCTTAAAGAGAGCACTAAACAGTGTTAAACTCACCGTTTCATAGATAACACCGTGTACAACACCGTGTTCTACCTGACATGACTGCAGAAGAGAGCGATATGGAGAAAATATAAATAAAACAATTTTCACTTGTTGCGCATGCCTCGTGTTGTTGCTAAAGATGTGTGGAAACCCAGTTGATTTCATCTTCTAACTGAGCTAATGCTAGAAGAGATAACACCAGGGTTTTGGTTAAACGCGTCTGCTAAATCACAACACAGAACCATTAAAACCCACCGGTTATTATTATTTCACGTGCCTGGTTGTGTGCAACATATTCATGCAATCAATAGGACATAAAAAACAACAACATTACAGCCCCTGGCTTGGCTACCTCTGCTCTGTAGCACTCTCTCCTGCTCCACAACCCAAGCCCTAGCCACAGCACCGCGACCTCAGCAGATCTGAACCCAGATATGAAGCTTAGGCTTCGGGCAGGCTGGACAAAAGACAGGCCGCTCCAACACAGCTGAAGAGCTCCCTCTGCTGGTGGTCGGACAGTTCTGCTGCTAGACAACGGAACAAGCTGAGCAGCTAATCAAAATGCAAAGTTTGAGACCGTAGGTATATTTGTCATACACAGTACATAGACTCATCATCAATATTTGATTTGAACACAGAGGTATACATTGCAACAGCGTGTTTAACCGCTTGCTCCTCTCCCCCCTTGTCTGCCCCTCCTTGCAGAAATGGCTCCATTTTAAACAATGACCTCTAGTCAGGGTTAGCCAGCGGCCAGGAGGAGTTTTGGGATCTGGCCCACATGACTGATTGGGTGTGAGAACATTGACCAAACACAGGAGAGACGGAACGCACACACACACACACACACACACACACACACACACACACACACACACACACACACACACTCACACACACTTAAACTGTTCTAAAGTTTATCCTCAAAATGTGGGTTTCAGGAATGATTTTGCTCGATCAGTCATTTGGAGTGCTGACATGTCAGGTTGTCAGCAGTAGGTGGCAGTAGAGGGACAGAAGAAGCCTGGCCTCGTGGCTCAGGACCAGAGGGGGAATGAGCTGTCACCTTCACAAGACTCCATGGAAAAACAATCATTAAATGCTCCTGGGAATCCCCTCCTAGACTCCCATCCGGTCTGAAAATCGCTTCATCATTCAAGCCGTCAGACCCAGCTCCTCCTCCTTATTGTTTGCTAACGCAATATTATTAATGGCTTTTAGACAAGAGTCACAATCAAAGCGAAAAAACTGACAAGGGTCGACAACTTCCAATCTGCCCACCACACTGGCAAATCAGAACAATGACAAGTCAGAACATAATCGAATCCAAATGAAGTACCTATTCCAGCTATCTGGAGGAGACGTGGACTGAATGCTTGATACGAGGAGAGATGAGATGTGAGTCCTGAGGGGGCCAAGCACAGTGCATCAGACTGTGAAGCAGCAGCGCCTGGATTGAGATGTCGTGGTGTTGCCATCTTCAAACCGACTGCCTGCTGCAGCCAACACTCCCAGACATGAAAGACTGGCTGTGATAGGAGGAGAGGAGGCAGAGAGCGCGTGAACTCCCTCTGAACTTGAGGTTTTCTTCTCCAGAGCTTCCTCTGTTCCTCACAGGGGAAGAGAGGGAGAGGAGGTGTCCTTCGTATCAAAGCTGCATCCATATCTGCACTCCGTCTCTCTATATCTGTATCTCTCTGTCTCTATCTGTATCTCTCTGTCTCTCTCTATCTCTATATATCTGTCTCTCTCTGTCTCTCTCTGTCTGTCTCTCTGTCTGTCTGTCTCTCTCTCTGTCTCTCTCTCTGTCTCTCTCTATCTGTCTCTCTCTGTCTTTCTCTCTCTGTCTCTCTTTATCTGTCTCTCTCTCTGTCTGTCTTTCTCTCTCTCTGTCTCTGTGTGTCTGTATATATCTGTCTTTTTCTCTGTCCATGATTTTCTCTCTCTCTCCCTCATTCTTCCATTTTACATGAAGGAGACAGCATGTGCAGCAGGAGATACAGAGAGCTGAGTGATGCCTGCAGACTTTAATATGGATTAAACACCCGCTAGTGTATGAGTGCCAGCAAGCAAAGCCTACTGTTCAAACAAGCTTACAGTCAATCCTGAACCCCAAATGTATCTATGTTAGCAGAAGGTTCATCCTTTTAAATGACTATCTTAGTAAATTAGGGCTGTGAAGTCAACGTGTCAGCTAATCTCATTAGACACCTCAAAGTCAATACTGAATATTATCACTTTTCTGCAGAATACATTTTCTTGTTGTGGAGAATGAGATTTTCCCCAGCCCTGATGTAGGGGAAGGATTCTGGTTCAGCACATGTGTTTTATAAAGTGAAACCCACGTGAGTTCAGCTGAACAGCTCCCCCACCTCCATGCGAACCACAGCCAGGCTGTCTCAACGCCTCAGCATAGGCCTCAACTACAGCAAACTCTAGAACATGACCGTGGAACATTCCGGAAGCGTGGAGTCTGAGGTTCCATCGGCCTGAGAGGGGCGGGGCTACGGCAGCCAGGTGACGTAAGCAGCTGGCCACCAGCGGTCCGTTTCCAGACCAGCGTCCTGCATGTCACCATGTCTCTAAACACCCTGCCACAGAAAGACCAGGGGGGACCGCTCCTCTCCACCACTGACCCCTGACCTCTGACCCCTGTCCCTCCGACTCAGACAGCATGTGACCCCCAAAACAAGCCTCGGCTTTATCCACACTCCCACACCCCTCTCCCAGCCACCCCCCTCCCCTTCCTTAGTGGCCTGCCCTCCATCAAACACTTGACCCTGGCCGTACAATGTCACCCTGTGTGAAGCCTCGTCTGGATAATAAAACACATCAGCCTCTTTGTTATTGTACCCCCTCCACGACTAAAGCCAGATTATCGACCCCTTCAACCATGCACACACACACACACAGACACACACAAATCAGGTTTCCCAGGGCTGGGCTGCTGCTGTGGTTTTCTATTGCTGTGGAACTCAATCCAACTGTTTATTTATTTTCTCTGTTTGACCCTGTTGCCCCTGTCTGATACTGGTTTTTCTGTGTGTGTCTGTGTGAATGCGCGCGTGCACATGCATTTGTTTGCGTGTGTTTTTCCACCATCGACCTGCAGTAAAGTGAAATTCCTGAGAAAGCCCTGACAAGAACATCAATAATTATTCTCTTTTCTTTCATTTTTTTAACACATGCATTTCATTGTAATTGTGTAATTTCAGCCTGCTTCCTAACACACAATATGACACAGAGTACAAAAACAAAGGGTATTTAATGACACACTGCAAACTACAAGGATCAGGTATTGACTGCACATCTCCCTGACATTCCCGTTGGCCCCAGTAGGGGGCAGTATACCCTTGGTTGCGTGACAGTTATGAAACCTTTGTTCTTCTTTGTCTCACTGCAGCACTGTAGACTGGGTGGGACCCTCTCTACTTCTTTACCTCTTTTCACCCAGTTTCTCTCTATTTCTCTCTCTTCTCTTTCTCCCTTTTTTCTCTCTCACCCTCTCGCTCTCCCCCTCTCTCAAGCTGTGTCTGTGTGTGTGTGTGTGTGTGTATGTGCTTGTGTGACAGTTGCAGCAGTGCAGTAGACAGTCTGGGACAGTCAATCACCCACAGCACCATTCATGTCTGTTTTCTAGCTGGGATGGTCTTCAGGTATAATACTGGACAGTGAACTGATGGATGTCACGGGGCAAACACAGACAGCCAGACAGACAGACAGACTAACTGGCAGGCAGGCAGGTAGGCAGACAGACAGGCAGACAGACAGACAGACAGACAGACAGACAGACAGACAGACAGGCAGACAGGCAGACAGACAGACAGGCAGGCAGGCAGGCAGGCAGGCAGGCAGGCAGACAGGCAGGCAGGGATATGGTCAGACAAACTTCCTAGCATCTGAGGACAGATCTTCTCCCTGCGTGACCTGAGGTTAGCTCTTCTTCCTGTCTGCAGTGGACCAGCACACGCATGATGGTGGACCACAGGATGACAGACAGGAGATGAACGTCCAAACATAGCAGAGGCTTACTGAAAGTTAACAACTGTGAAGAACAGAAAGAATGACAGGCTGAGAAGAAAGAAAGAAAGAAAGAAAGAAGGAAAGAAAGAAAGATGGATGTGGTGAGTCTCAGTATTTGAAGGTGAAGAGTTATTACCTGAACTCCCTGGGTGTTGAGATAAGACCTCTTATTGCTGCTGTGACTGATATTCTTTGATGGACTCTATTCTTTTACTGGGGTTGGTCCTGGATGGTCCAGACTGTTCAACAAACAGAAAGCAGAGAAGTTGAATGGACTTTGTGCAGAGGACAGAAAAACCTTTGCAAACATCGTAACTGTCTGTGCTTCAGACCCTAGAGAGTGTGCATTCACATGAGTGACTGTGCTTAGATGATGACTGTACTTTAGAGAATAAATATCCAATTATTGTAAAGTTAAAGTCACACTAAAATGAGCCTTCATTGTTAGGAGACTAGAAAAGCCATTTCATTGGTGTGGTGGTTTCCTCAGTTTTCATTTAAATGATAATTGGCTCAATGGCAACGTTTTTTCTGTTGTTTTTTTCTTCTTCAGATAATTAATTGCTGGCAGAGTCTGAAGACATTTGCATATAATGTGTTTCCTACAGGAAGGAGCAGTTCCTGTCTCCAGGGATTGATTCTTCATAGTAGCACAAACCTGGATCTCCAGGAGACAGAGTTCGCCTGTACCTCCGTGGTCACCAGAAGTCGACTGGAGTGTTCCTACTCCTCAACATCAGCACGGCTGTGAGACAGGGCTCACCTCGCCCTCACTCCCCCAGTTCCCCCGGTTCCCCTCCGAGACAAAAGAACCCGGTTCCCCCATCTGACGTCGGGCCGATGGGACGAGAACATGCACCTGTGTGAGGGGGAACACGTCTGTTATTACATCTGGCTGCAGACAAAGGCTTCGAGGGTTGCCTTTGTGGTTAGAGGGGAGTTTTCAGTGGGTGTGCGTGGATTATCAATCATTAGCGTTAGATAACATGTAAATGTGCAGCTGATAGTGAGAGTGATATATGGGGGCTGTGGAATCCACACCTGTAGTTGGGATTGGATGTGAACACAGAGGGAGGGGCCTGGGGCACATTGCCTCTGTGAAACAGGAAGGAATGATTGCTTTAATATCACATCAGTCAGTCATTCCTGCCCCCTCCTTCCTCTGAACTCCAACTAGCAGTTGGGACGATGAGTCATCCGAGATCTCCGTGTTTGAGTGTGTGTGTGAATGTGTGAATGTGTGTGCATGGGTTTGAGTGTGTGTGTATGTTTATGTGTGTGTGTGTATCATAAAAAATGTATGAGTTTTGATTCACTTGATGTTCCCCTTCTCTGAACTATTCACGTTAACGAATGTTTGAACTGAAGGAAAATTGTTGAGTTTGTGTAAGCAGGGTTTAAGGTACTACTCTGTGTAGCCTGGAATTAAATATAATTACACAATAACTTCATATCACGCTCTATAAACAACGTCGGCCATGAAAAATGAATTGAGCAGGAAATTTGTAATATGCACATTCCCAAACATATAAAAGTTAAATGGAGCCTGTTCTTTACTTCAGAAGGATTTCTTTGAATAAACGTCTATTTACAGAAAGTTCACGTTGCCATCATTACTTACAGGATTAAAACAAATGAGGTTTTTAGATATTTACATTTAGTCATTTAGCAGACGCTCTTATCCAGAGCGACTTACAGTAAGTACAGGGACATTCCGCCGAGGCAAGTAGGGTGAAGTGCCTTTCCCAAGGACACAACGTCAGGTGGCATGACCGGGAATCGAACTGGCAACCTTCGGATTACTAGCCCGATTCCCTCACCGCTCAGTCATCTGACTCCCACAGACGATGAACACGATGTGGTCAGATCTCCACTGTGCTGCTGTGCTCTGAGACTCAGGGTCTGAGCCTCAGTATGAGCTGACCTGCTCCTCACATCTCCCTCCACCCCAGTAGAGATCCACTCGGTCCTCAGCAAAACCACATGTCCTCACAGACCCGAAACAGCTGGGAGACAAATCCAGCGCATTTACTGTATCTCATAATTGGGGATCATTACTGCATGAAATGTGATTTGCTGAAATGGTCCAACTCGTTACTTCTGATTTCTTCATGGATAATTGTTTTGTAGAATGAAGAACCATTAACTTGACAATACCTTTATCCAAACCTTAACCCTTAGCTAACCTTAACACTAACCCTTACCTACCCTTACCCTGTACCTAACCTTACCTTTCCCTAAACTTAACCATTACCTAACCTTAACCCTTACTTACCTAACTTAAATCCTCACTTTTCTTAACCTCATCCACAACAAAAGAAAGGTATTAAAATATAATTAATCATCAAATGCATTGCCCACTGAATTGGGAAAAATAGGTTGCATGAGAAGAAAACCGAGATCATCAATCCTTTATATCGGAGGACTGTTCCATGCCCTGCAGCCTGCATAGGGTCGTCCTCCCGGGCGTGTTGACTAAGGGCATGCACACTGTGTTATTGTTTCACAGGCCTATTACTGCAGACTTTGACGTATCCAGGTGTTGGTTTAAAGAAGCTAAGTGCTTCGTCTCCAACAGAGAGGGCGAATAGGGACGGACGTGGCCTCATTTACTCAGTGTCAGACTGGAGAACCCATGGGTTCTGTAACCACTGCCACATTTCAAAGATTTCTTACCTTGTTCTCTGTTGGAAACAAAACCTTTCTCTTTGGTAATGAATGCCAGCGATGTGGTACATACATAAAAACCATTACAACCATATGAAACGACATTTCGGCTTTTACTGAGACTTGATTTACTGGAGATTTAGGTTTGCCTGCCCTGGGTTTATAAAGCACCTGGTTTCAGCTAGGCTTTGAGTTACTTCCCAAGTCTTATACTCACTTTCGACATTCCTATCCATTCCATATGTAGCTTAAAGCCTCATCAGGAAGACACGCATTGTATTTCCAGTTTGACTTAAAATATCAAACCATTTTAAATCTGCACTTTTTATGTCTACACCATTGGAGACATACCTGTGGTAATGTTATGGATAGTAGAAGAATGTTTTAACTGTTATTAAGGGAAGGTTTCCTTTGGTTGCTGTTATAAAGGAGCCTCTCTTCTCCAGCTCTGAATAGACTTGTCTTCAACTGACTAACACAAACAGGAAACGTCCATTTACATGGCAGCTACCTTCGGTTAATCCATGACTCCATTTTATACTCCATCTGGATCAGATTAGGCTCCACGGAGGGATACTCAACGACACACCGCCAAGAAATACTTTCCCTATTCGCTTTGCTTCCTTGGGCAAATATCAAGGCCTAACGTTTTGAAAGGAAGAAAAAGGGAGAGGGAAAGAGAATGGAGAGAGTGGTAGAGGAATTGGCATTTGGGGAAAGTGTGTGGGAGACGAGAATGAAAAGGAGGGAGAAGGGAGATTGAACAGATACATGTAGACACTGATTTTGCCACACTGGAGAATTTTAATTATATTGTGATGAAACTCCCACCCTGCCACGATCAAACCAACTGAAAAAAAAGATGACGTCAGACGGGAGAGGTCCCTTTCACGGCATGAACTGACTGACAGACGCTCCAGAACATTCCATGGAGTATGAAGTATCTGGTTGCAGTTTTGAGTGGGGTGGAGGGAGGTGATCATGGGGATCAGGAGTGAGACTTGCTGCATTATATATATACAGATTGACATTATTATTATGATGTTATTATGGGATGTTCCTCCAGGTCCGTGGGCAGGAGTCAGGTGGCTGAGTGGTGAGGGAATCAGGCTAGTAATCCGAAGGTTGCCAGTTCGATTCCCGGTCATGCCAACTGACGTTGTGTCCTTGGGCAAGGCACTTCACCCTACTTGCCTCGGGGGAATGTCCCTGTACTTACTGTAAGTCGCTCTGGATAAGAGCGTCTGCTAAATGACTAAATGTAAATGTGTCTAGCTCCCATTCATACTCTGTGGGGGGATTTTGCATTTCAGGAGATATTTCATGGTCTTTAATATGATACAATAAGTATGATTTTTTTTATTGGGAAAAATGAAAGATGTCCCCTATAAACATGTTGTGTAAGCTTCTGAGAGTTGTTTTCCAACACATACAGCTCAGTGCTAGTTCAAAAATGTTTGCAGGGGCTTGTTACTTTCCAGCCAATTATGTTCCAGCAATCCTGTTACAGCCAATCGCCTCGGATGAGTTGGGCTTTTCTCCTCAGACTGTCTTGTGAAACCACTGTCAATCAAACTCGAGCTGGAGGAAAGTGCAGAAGTACTGGGAGCGCACTTTCATATTTGTATTTTATTTATTTTTTTATGCTAGACTACCAATTGCAGCTTTAATGTGATTCCATTTCCCCTTCCATTCCAGAGCCACTGGCTCCTTGTTAGCAGCATCGCTAGCTGTGCCTGTTAGCCTCAGTAAAGACTTACATTCTAGAGTAAAATCAATATGACTCTGTCTTCTGTAGCTTACTTTATAGAACCAATCTAATTTCAAAGGCCAAATTGCTTCAACTAGTACCTCAGTCCACGGTTCACCAGACTTAATGCTGAACTGCAGCCTTGGTTTGCAAGCTGGTTGACTTGAATGAGAATCAAGACATTGGCAAAATGTTTGCCTAACTGTGCAGATAAAATGCGTATAATGAACAGCACGAGTGTCTGATTTAGAGAGTGTTGAGACACATGAATACAAAGCATGTATGCAGTCTAGGGAGGGGTTTAGGTCAGCTACGTGAGGGGTCAGGACCCATATACCTGGTTAGATCCTGTCAACAGAGAGAACACACACAAAATAAGACAACATCTCGAATGTTAATCAAACCTAAGTAGACTTGGTGTATAATGGGACATCCAATTATTTATTTTTTTATCAGTTAAACAAAGCATTTTTAACTGTATAATGATTATTTTTCCACTTTAGCTCATATCCGTACAGTGACGCGGTGACTTTCCTGGCCAGGAATATTCCGTGTGAAATGGGTGAAAGTGAAGATGATTTGTGTTGTGTGTTTCAGAGGAGGCAGTAGAACCCCCCCCCCCCCCCCCTCCCCATTGTTTGGCTTTGAGAGAATGCATGCCCACTGCACCGTGACCGGAACTCCTCTGCTATAACGAAACACGGCTAGCTGTGTTTCAGATTGGCTTTGAAGCATAACCTTGGCAACCGCCACTGGTGATGTAGTGTATGGTAGCGGGGGAACCAGTGGTACTTAGCAAGAATAGTGGTACACAGCTTGAAAACACTTTTTTTTATGAATTGACTTCTGTGAGTCAGGGAGGACTGACAGAGAGGATGTAAGGTTGATTTCCGTGAGCGAGTTTCAATCTTGGATGGATAATATTGACACAGTAAGCATCTTGTCCTCTGTCTGCATCAGGTCCATGATTCATTTTACTGGAGCAGAGAGCAGTCAGGATAGCTTCAGGGCCACAACACCAGCCATTCTGCTGTTCTGTTTTCATCAGACGCAGGGCTCTGCCTCAAACTGACTCCTCTCTCCTTATCCCAGGGTCTTTGACCTCCTTCAGACACCTAAACAAGCTCAAGTCTCATTTCATAACAAGCCCATTAGACACACATAAACTGAGGCTCGACCACCGCAGGTCTGAAGAGAAGGTCTCAGCTTAAGGCTCTGACAGCTCACAAAAGCACACACACACACACACACACTCTCACACACACGCACACACATGACCTGTTTGTCTATTTTATATTCTCAGGGCATCCCATTTCAATCAGTGTTTTGAACCCAAGGTTCCTCGGCGGTGAACACTTACCCATGTCTGAAGGAGGTGGGACCCCTCTCTCACGGCCGGCCCTGCCCTCCGCCATCATGGCGCAGTCATGCACAAAGCCGTGCCAATTCACACTGAGAGAGGTTGGAGGTCAAAGGTCGCTAACCTCTGACCCTTCGATACCCTGATCTGCCCCAGTAGACCCTTCCTGAAAGGAGTGCATTGTGGGAGTGGCTGGGAGACCAGGCCATCCATCCTGAGGCGGGGGTTGGAGGGGGGGGGGGTAGGGGAAGGGGAGGGAGGGGAGGGGAGGAGGGGGGGTAGTGGAAGGGGAGGGGGTGGCAGGGGAAGGGGGGGGGGGGCAGGGGGAGGGAGGGGGAAAGAGGGGGGGGGGCAGGGTCTGAACCCCAGGAACTGTTTGCTCCCTCATCAACACTTTGTCACCCTTTATGGATCAAATGTGTTTATGTTTGACAGAATACAAACACAACCTGTGTTTTTACAATATGATAATGATATCTATATATTATAAATACTGTATATATTATTATCAAGGGGGTTCGTTTTGTAAGGCATTCAACGTTTTTAATGTGAAACAAAACTGAGTGTCCTCAGTTCACTTCAGGTCATGGATCCTGCATGGAGGAAACACAGAGCATGCTGGGGAATCTACACTGGAGGAATACCACAACATCAGTGTTTTAATATCTGGCTGAAAGTATTCATCTTATCTTGAATAGTTTAATAAAGTACTTGGAGGGAAACTTACAGTGAGTGACACAAGGTCTGGAATGAGATGAAACCAAAACCTCCCTTTAAATGTTGTCTTTGAAGTAATAAAATAAAATATGGAGTGAGAGGAGTCTTGCACATCCACAGAGCCAAGGTGTCATCTACTGGGCGGAAGAGGGAGATGGAGGAGGGAGGTGGAGGAGGGGAGAGGAGGGAGCTGGAGGAGGGAGGTGGAGGAGGGGAGAGGAGGGAGCTGGAGGAGGGAGGTGGAGGAGGGGAGAGGAGGGAGGTGGAGGAGGGAGGTGGAGGAGGGGAGAGGAGGGAGGGAGGGAGGTGGAGGAGGGGAGAGGTGGGAGCTGGAGGAGGGGGTTGGAGGAGTGGAGTGGAGGGAGGGAGGTGGAGGAGGGGAGAGGAGGGAGCTGGAGGAGGGGAGAGGAGGAGGGGAGAGGACGGGGGAGGAGGAGGGGAGAGGACGGGGGAGGAGGGAGGGTAGAGAGGGAGGAGGGGAGAGGGGAGTCAGATGTTGTCTGGACCCAGTCGTTGGAAGATGGGTTTCTCTGACCTGACATGTAATGCTGATGCAATCACAGTCTAATGAGATGAGATACTATAGAGACACACACACACACACAAGCATGCAGGAAGGTGTAGACCTAAACACTTTGATACACACACAAAACGCCATGCCTTGGGGGAAATTCCAGTTCAGCTTCTTTCGAGTGCTTGGCACTGTTTCTCGACCTCACACCTTTCCATCATGTCAACCCAGTCCACATGGAGACTCAGAGAAGAAGAAAACCAGGAAGTGAAGCATTCTAACGCAGAGCACCCTGGGAGAAACTCAGGAGACCTCAGTAGGGAAGCTCGTTGTTTAATCAAGTAAAACCCTTTGAATACCAAGCATCTAATGTGAACAAATTGATCTTCACAGCACAACACAAGACTATTTAATAAAATGTAAATACCATTAGTTGCTTTTGCCCAAAACCTAGGAAATACAGATGAATTAATCCAAAAATGATGAATCACCAGTGACTGTAAACGGACCAGAGAGATAATTGTAATTGCTCTGAGCCATGGATCACATTAGCTTGTTGTAGTTCAGAAGCTGTGGTATTCTAAAGCATTCACACTGGAGTGATGATGGAACTGGTCTCTCTTTACATACCCAGACTTCTGGAGGCATGAATGAGATGCCAGTAGTCAGGCCATGAGCCAAACAGCCAGGCCAGGTGACCAGATGGGAGAGGAGGCTGTTGGGGTGGTAAGGGGAGTGTGGGTGAGGGGGTGTGGAGTAGAAAGGGGTGTGGAGTAGAAGGGGGGATGGGGGTGAGGAGGGTGGGGGGGTAAATGAGGAGAGGTAGGGGGAGTGTGGGGGTGGGGGTGTGGAGTAGAAGGGGGGATGGGGGTGAGGAGGGTGGGGGGGTAAATGAGGAGAGGTAGGGGGAGTGTGGGGGTGGGGGTGTGGAGTAGAAGGGGGGATGGGGGTGAGGAGGGTGGGGGGGTAAATGAGGAGAGGTAGGGGGAGTGTGGGGGTGGTGGTGGTGAAGGGGAGTTCACTTATTTTGGACTGTATCTTATTATTATTACCTCTTCCTGATTCGGATGGCAGTCAGCCAATCAGTAAATTCACACTTTCAAATTCTGTGTGGAGGTTTCTGAGTAGATCAGTTCTGGACTATACGCTCTCTGAAAGCATAAGCTGTCCTGTGAAGAACTCTTCCTAAACTCTCCAGCTTTGGACTTGTTTTTCAGCAGCTGACAAGGAAAACAGCTACACCCTGTCTTCTGTGACTGCCAAATGAATGTTGCTCTGACAAGATTGATTAATTGGCTGTGAACAGGGAGTTTTGATTAAATTGACCTTCTTTCCACGAAGATTTAATCAGCTTGATGTTGAAAAATTTGTGAGTTGTAACTCTTCTTGTCAGCATGAAATTACAGTGTGAGGTGAATGTTGAGAAATATGACATTGTGCCTTTGTTTGTCTCAATTACACTTAAATTGAAGTCTATATTTCAATGTTAATTGTCAGTTTAGTCCAGTGGCCAGGCCTTGTCTCATACTCCTCAATAGATCATTTGTGACATCATTGTTCAGAAGAATCGCATTCCTCGGTAAAAGGGAGTCAGGTGGCTGAGCGGTTAGGGAATCGGGCTAGTAATACGAAGGTTGCAAGTTCGATTCCCGATCATGCCAACTGACGTTGTGTCCTTGGGCAAGGCACTTCACCCTACTTGCCTCGGGGGGAATGTCCCTGTACTTACTGGAAGTCGCTCTGGATAAGAGCGTCTGCTAAATGACTAAATGTAAATGTAAAAGAAAATGGAAGAATGTGAACAAAGTTTCACCAGCTCAGCTTCAGAGCAGAATTAAGACACAGGATCTAGCACACCCCCAAACTACATCCAACACCCCAAACTACATCCAACAGACTTTTAAAACGCAGTATGCATTTATGGAGCTGACTGTGGGCTTTTCAATGCATCTTCCGAGTGAGACAGTTGTCATCTGAAGAGTGAGAGACTTGTTTGCGTCAGCAGCAGCCAAGGCTCATCACTAGATTGCTGTTTCCGACTGACTCATTCAGCTTTAATGGGCTCATTCACACCCCCTGAAGATGAAACATGCTCAATGTAAATTCAAATGTGAACTGTGCGGAGTGGGAGTGTTTCAGCGGGCCTGTTAGAACCATGCTGCCATGCTGTGAAGTCAGTAGACGGTTCGAAACACGTCCGTACTGAAGTCTAACCGGTGTGTGTGCCTGGGCCCCTTCTCTGTGGCTGGGTGTCCTTGCAGGGCCTGCTAGTGGTTCAGCCCAGCAGACTGGCCCAGACCAGGCCCTGCAGGGCCTGGTAGTGGTTCAGCCCAGCTGACTGGCCCAGATCAGGCCCTGCAAGGCCTGGTAGTGGTTCAGCCCAGCAGACTGGCCCAGATCAGGCCCTGCAGGGCCTGGTAGTGGTTCAGCCCAGCAGACTGGCCCAGATCAGGCCCTGCAGGGCCTGGTAGTGGTTCAGCCCAGCAGACTGGCCCAGACCAGGCCATCAGACCACAACTGGAACTCCTTCTCCACACCCTTTTCCCCATCTCTCCCCTCTCCCACATCTCTCCCCATCTCTCCCGCACCCCCTCCCCCTGTTTGCCAGCCCACCTCCAGGATAGCCAGCTTCACCCCCAGACAAAAGAGTCTTCATGTTCACAGAGATTCCGTTTTTCTGTCTGAACTCAGTGACCAAGAGTCTCGCCTTGATGGCGAGTTGAATGTATGAGAGTGGTTGAGAGACAAAAAAATGTATATTAAAGGCAAACAGATCAGCTGTGGGGTGACAAATTGATCTCTTTACCTCGTCTGCACGTCTGGGTTGAGGACAGGCCAAGTCAAATGAAACTGTAGACTGAATTTCTGTGGACATAAGGAGATCTGTGTTGGTTTAAACTCAGACAGAGCTGCTGCTACAGAGACCACGAGAGGAATACTAAATCTGATACTTTTCATTATGCATGAAGAATCACACAGATTGAATATGTCTTTGATGGATTTTTAAGAAAACTAATTTGATACAATAGATCCCAGATCTGTGCTTGATATTTATGAGTGTCCATCTAAGCTCGTCTTTCTTATTGCCCGTACAAATCTGCATGTCGTCTTAAACAGCTGACTGTCAAAACTCAAAATAGTAGTTTGAGCAGTAACCATACAATGGTTTATGTAACCCGTAATTAAACCAACATTACAAAGTGCTACTGTCTCCTGCTCTCTCTCCCTCTCTTCTCTCTCTCTTTTTCTCTGTATATTTCATCCATCTCTCTCTCCCTCTCTTTTCTCTCTCTCTCTCTCTCTCTCTCTCTCTCTCTCTCTCTCTCTCTCTCTCTCTCTCTCTCTCTCTCTCTCTCTCTCCCTCTCCCTCTCCTCTCCCTCTCCCTCTCTCTCTCTCTCTCTCTTTCTCTCTCTCTCTTTTTCTCTGTATATTTTATCCATCTCTCTCTCTGTGTGTATCTCTGTTGGTCTTCTCTCCTGCTCTCTCTCAGTAGATGCCTTAAAGCAAAGGAGAAGAGAGAGACATGGAGTCTGTCACACGGCTGTGCTCACTGATGAACGCTGTGTCTGGATCCTAACTCTGCAAGACCTCTCTGCCTTCACGTAGGTCTGCACATGCATCTCCTGCAGCTGTTCAACCAGCCAATCAGAGGGCAGAATTGAAACAGGCACTGCACTCTGACCTGTTCAACACTGTTCTTGTCAGTAGTAGTTTTCACAGTTTAGTCTTATTTTTCGTGTGGGTGTTGGTGTGTGTTTTTAAATGTGTTAAATTAACATTATTGTGTATAGCCTTTGTGAAAGGAACATTTCCGTTACTTTGCAACAGACAATAAAGTAATCTCATCTTACCTTTGCTGAATTCGATTTGACAGGTAGATAGACTAAGAGAGAGAGAGAGAGAGAGAGAGAGAGAGAGAGAGAGAGAGAGAGAGAGAGAGAGAGAGAGAGAGAGACAGAAAGAGAGAGAGAGACAGAAAGAGAGAGAGAGAGACAGAAAGAGAGAGAGAGACAGACAGAAAGAGAGAGAGAGACAGACAGAAAGAGAGACAGAGAGAGAGAGAGAGAGAGAGAGAGAGACAGAAAGAGAGAGAGAGACAGACAGAAAGAGAGAGAGAGACAGAAAGAGAGACAGAAGAGAGAGAGAGAGAGAGAGAGAGAGAGAGGGTGGGTGCAAATGTCTGTGTCTGAGATACTGGAGGGGAGTGCATGTCACTGTAACCGGAATATTTGGTGATGTGTAGTTTGTAAAATGGAAAGGAAAGGCATTATTAAATAACAATTTTATTCCCCAAATCACCTAGGATTTCAATGTGCGTTTGTCTGGTTATTAATTACTGAAGAGGATTTGAAGGGCTGAGACAGAGCTATCTAACGATCAAGACAACCTTCTCTCCTGAGGTGAGGGGAGGGGTGTGTGTGTTTGTGTAGTGGTGTGTGAGTGGTGATATGTG
>NC_090062.1:15645371-15739323 GCF_038355195.1 Osmerus mordax | reverse complement strand
ATCCCTCTGCACCTTCACCTCTGCTCCTCTACCCTGCTGCTGAATGGAGTACGAGGAGAGGTGAATAGTGGTGGCTGGAGAACCGAGGGGAGGGGAGGAGGATTGCAGCTTCCATCAACAATGTTTACTAGTCATGCGGGGCTTGAGTTGGACTACTAAGACAAGGAGATTGCACTGATCAACAAGACTAGAGACCTCTGCGTTGGGTCTTTTTTCAACTGTTGCTAAGAAAAGAGATGTTGTTTTTCAGCACATCGGTTTCAGTGAGTATTTCTTTCTAATTTTCATCTGTCCTCTCTCTCACTGTCCTCTCTCTCACTGTCCTCTCCCCTCTCCCCCTCCCCTCCCCCTCTCCCCCCCTCTCACTCCCCCCTCTCCCACCCTCTCCCCCCCTCTCCCCTCTCCCCCTCTCCCTCTCCCTCTCCCTCTCCTCTCCCTCTCCCTCTCCCTCCCTCCCTCTCCCTCTCCCTCTCCCTCTCCCTCTCCCTCTCCTCTCCCTCTCCTCTCTCCCTCTCTCCCTCTCCCTCTCCTCTCCCTCTCCCTCTCCTCCTCTCCCTCTCCCTCTCCCTCATCCCTCTCTCTCTCTCTCTCTCTCTCTCTCTCTCTCTCTCTCTCTCTCTCTCTCTCTCTCTCTCTCTCTCTCTCTCTCTCTCTCTCTCTCTCTCTCTCTCCTCCCAGCCCGGCTCCTAAACAAGCAGCTCTCCTGGTGTCCCTGGTGTCCTGCGCTGCAGACAGGAGGGCCTGCTCAGGAGCTGACTGCAGCATGTCTGCAAGGATGAAGCCTGCCTTTGTCCTGTCCATGCTAATCGACTGCTCCTGGTTGTTGCTTTGAACTGTGGTCAGTGTGTGTGTGTGTCAGAGAGTGTGACTCCAGCCACACTCACGCTCACGAAAGCAGGAAGCGGGAAGTGATTTAACCCCTCTAGTCCGTGGGGACAAACGGGGTTCACCCACATTCACACATCAGCTTAACACACACTCATGGTCCTTCCCAGAGAGCAATATGACTGAAAAGTTGAGGACTTTGAAGAGCCCACGCAGTCAGGACTGTGTTAACGGACGGACACCAGTAACACTGACGGTTTTAACGGTAACCGTGGCTACCATCCCCTAAGCCAGGAGAGCCCAGTGTTGCGGTATGAGGTCATGGAGCAGAGGGGGAAACAGAGAGTCCAGGCAGTTATCAGAGCAGGCGTTAAAGAAGGGAGTCTGGCAGAGCTTACCGTTCAGAAGAAGGTCGAACAGAACATAAACAATCTCCTTCAGCTGTGAGACGGGTTTCCTGCTCCTGAACCCCATCATGGAGCTGGAGGTGCGCACACATGATGACAGATCTGGCCCCGGGCTTTCTAGAGAGAGAGAGGGAGAGAGAGGCAGAGAGAGGCAGAGAGAGAGAGAGGGAGAGGGAGAGAGAGGGAGAGAGAGAGAGGGGAGAGAGAGAGAGAGAGAGAGAGAGAGAGAGAGAGAGTATAAATAAATACTGTGTTGTGTATGTTTTTATTTCGTACAGCACGGAACTGGGTCAGCCACTAAAATGAAGCCACCCCTCTGATGGGCTGGGATTCAGCGAGGCTTGGCCGACAGGGACGCTCACTGCTGCCCTGGCAGGACACAAAGAAGAAGGGACGCTCACTGCTGCCCTGGCAGGACACAAAGAAGAAGGGACGCTCACTGCTGCCCTGGCAGGACACAAAGAAGAAGAGAAAAAAAAAGGAGAGAATTCATGTTGAGGAGGAAAGACTGCAGGAAACATGAGCTGAAGGATGAGGAAGCGGGAAGGAGGTGTGTTTTTGATCTAAAAAACACGTCTCCGCTCTAAAATTCAGCAGTGTGGACAGGCTGGCTGGCTGGGAAACAGACAGACAGACCCAACGGACCAATAGAGATTCTCAGTTCCACTGACTCCCAGCTGCATTGATTGGTAGCTTGGCTGAGTTCCAGGCCAGGCTGTCTTCTGGCCTCTCTCTCCCGGAGAGCCACTGCTGCAGAGGGGCTAGTGAGAGCTCAATGCTGGGCTTGTTCTGCCCCACCCCCACCCTCCTGAATCTGATAACACACACCAGGCTCTCCTACAGACAAGGCAACCACACCAGTCTGCCGGTTTTTCTGTGTGTGTTGATGTGTGTGTGTGTGTGTGTATGTGTGTGTGTGTTGATGTGTGTGTGTGTGTATGTGTGAGTCTGTGTTGATGTGTGTGTATGTGTGTGTGTGTATTCATGTGTGTGTTGAAGTGTGTGTGTGTGTGTGTGCGTGCTCCTCTCCCTCCCTACCTGTGAGTACCTCTTCCATTTCTCCATGGACTATTATCTCTAATAGGACTCATTCAAACTAATGTTGCCACAATACACAATGACAGCTGGTCACTCCAGAGTCTTGTCCTTTGTCTGGAGCCCAGGATCTAGAGGAAGGAGCAGTGCAGAGATGATGTGTTCTCTGAAGGAGGGGAAAGACAGGCTGGCAGCACATTCATGCCCCACATAAAACATCCCAGCAGGAGATTCTCTGATGAAAATTGGATGTAATTTGATATGGTCCAATCCACTTATCTCTGGGCCTTATTCTGTAGCTCTCAAATGATTGCTATTCAATTTGAAGAACCGAAGCCTTTCAGAGGGAGTATTAGCCCCAATCAGCCATGTGAAAGCTGGACCATCTTTTTGTAAGAACAAGTATCCTTCTAACATGCAGTTATGGGTTGCTGTATTCCTCCTAAGGATGCTTCTGGGCAACTGAAGAGCCGTCTTCTGTTGCTGTTCTCCTGAGCTGAACCCGGAGTGATACTGTCTAGGGTTCTTCTCCCAGGTTCTAATCCTGGGTTTACCGTTTAGGATTCTGTTCCTGGGTTCCACTCCTGAGTTCTGCGGTTTAGGGTTCTGTGTCCGGGTTTTGTTCCTGGGTTCCACTCCTTTAGAGTTCTGTGTCCGGGTGTTGTTCCTGGGTTCTACTGCTTGAGGTTCTGTTCCGGGGCCCTACAGCGTTCCACTCTCCCCGTGTCCCTGCTCCTCCCTGGCAGGCCTCCTGACTCCGTCAGCCGTCTTATTAACGACTCAGGATGCTGACAGCTCAGAAAGGAAGGTGGCCTTTTAAACGCCTGTCCGCCCATGAAAGAGGAGCTACGGCGGGGACGCGAATATGGGGGTCAGGGGGGGTCGTCCTCTCTGATGCACGGCGTCTACACCCACAGGAGGCTGGTCTCTCCCGCCGTGAACGCCCCTCTGCATCTGAGGCTGCGTGAGGTCACGCTACAGCAGGACACTGAGGGGTCGTCATGTACGACGTAGAGAGAGCAGGGCCTTGGTGGTCAGGATGGAAACACACATGTACGTTGGTTGCCTGGTGAAAAGACAGCACATATGCTCAGGAAGCACACACTCATTCTCCCTTTGTCACAGTGCTGCATAAAGCCCTGTGGTAAAAACACACCTCTGTCAAGATTGCCACTGGGATAGAAGTGGCGAAGCAATTCAGCACAAATCACTGTCACAAAGGCAACTGAATCACAGCAAATGGACCTACTATGATGGGGGAATAAATGGTATTGAACGCTCCGGTTCTCAGCCCTTGAAGCGCCTGTCATCTTCCCCTTCTCCTGAGGGGTAACCGTGGCTGCTGGGATCAGGTCGATCCAGCAGACAGCAGGCTGGGCCTGCTGTGGAGGCTGGCGCTGTGAGGGTTAACCTCCGAGGCACAGCTGGAGGTATGAGCTCAGAGTCTGGTTTGTTGATGAAATCTCACCATCAACACAATTATATCATAGCATGGAAGTACTACTGCTCGAAGGGCGTGCGTGAGTGTTTTTGTGCCTGTGTGTGTTTGTGCCTGTGTGTGTTTGTGCCTGTGTGTGTTTGTGCGAGTGTGTGTTGCTGAGGGAGAGAGGGGAGGACAGGGCTGTCTGCAGAAGGTACAGTTAGCCATCTCCCCCCCCCCTCCCCCCCCCCACACACACACACACAAACACACACACACACACACACAAACATGCACATATACTAGCCCACTGGCCACTTTGCATCACCCACCCACTCACTCACTCACTCACTCACCGCCCACCTACCGTCAGTTGCCCAGCCCCACTCCAGGCACTCTCAGTGGGGTTCAGAGCTGCAGACCCGCCTCCTGGTGCTGTGAATGTGGTTCAACGCCTACACACATGCACACACACACACACACACACACACACACAAATCCACAGCAGAAGAACATTGAAGCATGTTGGATTGAGAACCAAGACTAGAGGACAGGGATCAAACATCTTTTGGAATCAAAACAGCAATCCTTTGCCAAAAAAAAGGGTGTCTGTTTTTTTTCAAATACTTTTTCGTTCTCTTTCTCCCTCTCTGCTGTTCTTTCTCCTGTTAAAGCTACTGTGCAGAAATGTGAAAAAACAACTGTGGAGAAAGCCTTAGGTGGGTAACTTACCACAGCGCCCAGGGTTCGAATCCGGCCATGGACCTTTGCTGCTCCCCCCCCCCCCCCCCCTTTCTCTCCCTTTCCTGTCACACTTCATATAAAACTGTCCAATAAAGCATGAAAAATGCCCCAAAACATATAAAAATAAGACAGACACATTGGGAGAGCCCATATCTGTCTCAATGGACTGTTTACCACATCCTACAGGTATCCATTGAACAGCTTTGCTGACTAAGCGCTCATTGACCGTCTACAAGAACAGTACATCTGCCCTTCATCAACACAAAACTAAAGCATATGAAATGTTGTGCAAGCGCACAACAGTAATTATTTAAATTACAGCTCATTAAGCACTTGAAAAATTCATTCTCTCAGGCCCAATCAGCAGACAGCTCAGGAGCACTCGGAATCAGTTCCAACTCTTTAAAATTCACAGCCCGCCACCTAACCAAATGCAAAAAAAACTGAAAGCAGAAATGTTCTTATGAATTGGGCGTTTCAATAACACATTATTTCCACTTGACAACAAAGGGCAGAGAAAATGTGCATAATCTATCTGTATGGGTGAGTAGATGTCCAAGAAAGAACAAGGCAACCGAACAAACCAGAGACATGGTGAAATCGAGCTAGCTTTAGTAATAACATTTACATTTACATTTAGTCATTTAGCAGACGCTCTTATCCAGAGCGACTTACAGTAAGTACAGGGACATTCCCCCAAGGCAAGTAGGGTGAAGTGCCTTGCCCAAGGACACAACGTCATGTGGCATGACCGGGAATCGAACTGGCAACCTTCGGATTACTAGCCCGATTCCCTCACCGCTCAGCTACCTGACTCCCCTAACAACACCTTTTATCCAGAGAGGAGGACAGCTCTCAGCACTAGAAGGTCTTCATCCAGGCTGTAAACACATCTCAACAGACCCTCAGAGCTGCTGCCACGGTGACAGGGGTCAGATGGTTTGTGACCATTTTGTGTGTGTGTGTTTGTGATCGTATCTCCCCTCCGCAGGCGAGATAAAGCTGGTGATTCACCGCCAGAGAGAGAGGTGATGTCACCAGAGATTCACAGCCAGTGCATGAGGTGATGTCTTCAGAAAGGGACAACCAGTGAGAGGTGATGTCACTTGAGATTCACAACCAGTGCATGAGGTGATGTTATCATAGGGACAACCAGTGAGAGGTGATGTCACTTGAGATTCACAACCAGTGCATGAGGTGATGTTATCAGAGGGACAACCAGTGAGAGGTGATGTCACTTGAGATTCACAGCCAGTACGTGAGGTGATGTTATCAGAGGGACAACCAGTGCGAGAGGTGATGTCACCAGAGATTCACAGCCAGTGCGTGAGGTGATGTCATCAGAGAGGGACAACCAGTGCGAGAGGTGATGTCACCAGAGATTCACAGCCAGTGCATGAGGTGATGTCTTCAGAAAGGGACAACCAGTGAGAGGTGATGTCACTTGAGATTCACAACCAGTGCATGAGGTGATGTTATCATAGGGACAACCAGTGAGAGGTGATGTCACTTGAGATTCACAACCAGTGCATGAGGTGATGTTATCAGAGGGACAACCAGTGAGAGGTGATGTCACTTGAGATTCACAGCCAGTACGTGAGGTGATGTTATCAGAGGGACAACCAGTGCGAGAGGTGATGTCACCAGAGATTCACAGCCAGTGCGTGAGGTGATGTCATCAGAGAGGGACAACCAGTGCGAGAGGTGATGTCACCAGAGATTCACAGCCAGTGCGTGAGGTGATGTCATCAGAGAGGGACAACCAGTGAGAGAGGTGATGTCATCAGAGATGAGATGGCACGGGCAGCAGGGCTGAGAGAGACTTGTCCATCCTGTCTGGCCTTCTAAACCATCCGCCATCTGCCCAGGAAGCCTAGAGGAACACCAGGTCAGCTGACATCCACAGGAAGCAGGCGTTCCTGTCTGCTTTGTTCTGTGTGAGATGCTCCACTAGACCTTCAGCTGGTCTAAGCCTGTTCCAACCTTGGGTCTTGGAAATGACCTTCCTATAGATCCCACATAGAACCCACATGACCAAAGATCTGACATCTCCAGATTTCAACAGTGTGTACATGTCCGAAGTTGCACGCACATTTCTCTGCTCCCCTCCAATGAGCTCCACATGGTACACTTGGGAGAGTTTACCAGGATTAAACCAGGAAGTGGCTGAGCATTGCCTTATTCTACACAACTTCAGGTAGATATCAGCTCCCATGGAACAGCGTGGAGAGGTTGTTTCAGGCTATTGAAGCAGCCATCTTGGTCCTGATGGTCCCAATGGTCTCCTGGCCTGGGCTACACAGGCTTATCTGAGTCCCATATAGTGATGGGCTGAGGTCAGACCAGCCAACAGCTACCAACTGTAAATGGGTCTGGGCCACAGGCCAGGACAACAATGGTTCTGGCAGTGAAAACAGGACACGGAGAGAAGAAAGCACAGTTGTTTCCATGACAGATTATGCCTGCTTGTAGTGTGAATTCACAGCTTGGAGGGAGCACAGGCTGACCGGGGCTATGAATGTCACACAGCGTGGTGTTGTTTACAAGTGTGATGTTAGAGAGCAGACTAGTACACCAGCTCCCTCCACCTCCCTCTCCCCTCCTCCTCCCTCTCCCCTCCCCTCCACTTCCCTCTCCCCTCCTCCCTCTCCCTTCCACCCCCTCTCCCCTCCACCTCCCTCTCCTCTCCCCTCCTCCTCCCTCTCCCCTCCACTTCCCTCTCCCCTCCCCTCCACTTCCCTCTCCCCTCCTCCCTCTCCCTTCCACCCCCTCTCCCCTCCACTTCCCTCTCCCCTCCCCTCCCCTCCACTTCCCTCTCCCCTCCTCCCTCTCCCTTCCACCCCCTCTCCCCTCCTCCTCCCTCTCCCCTCCACTTCCCTCTCCCCTTCTCCTCCCTCTTTCTTCCACCTCCCTCTCCCCTCCTCCTCCTCCCTCTCCTCCACCTCCCTCTCCCCTCCTCCTCCCTCTCCCCTCCACCTCCCTCTCCCCTCCACATCCCTCCACATCCCTCCCCCCTCCCTCTCCACCACCCTCTCCCCTCCCCTCCACCTCCCTCTCCTTTCCACCTCCCTCTCCCCTCCACCTCCCTCTCCCCTCCACCTCCCTCTCCCCTCCACCTCCCTCTCCCCTCCACCTCCCTCTCCTTTCCACCTCCCTCTTCCCTCCCCTCCACCTCCCCTCTCCCCTTCCCTCTCCCCTCCTCCGCAGGACCAGTGGGCTCACTTAAGACTGTGGCCAGACGAGGATGAAAATGCCTATTGTGTGAAATAATGTCTGATAATGAAGTGTTTTCTGTGTGGGAAGACCGGAGAGTATTTAAACAAGGTTCCTCATCAATCTTCCATTGAAGAGAAAACAAACCCAGCCTGTGCTGCTGTGCGTTGTCAGAGGGACCGTGTTTGACTGGGATGCCATCCCACGTCGTGACAGGCACAGGGTGGACGCCCCGCCCTGGCCGGAGGGGTCCACGCAGCCGTCGTTCTCCTCGCAGGGCTGGGTCCTGGGCTCGGGGAGAACCGCTCCTCGCTGAGGTATGCGTGTTCCACTTGGTCCAATGATCCGGTCTCTCTCTTACACACGTACATGAACCCAAACAGAGCCTGACAGAGGAGGGAAGGAGGAGAGGGAATGAGAAACGGAGAAAATATGAAAAAGGTAGGTAGGAGAGGACAGTACATACAAACCAGATGGCTTCATAACAATGTACGGCTGATGGATGTGGAGAGAAATCCCTCCGTTAAACATACCGTAGTATTTTTTTTTTGCAAAACTTGGTACCGCAGTGTCGGGAGTATGTTTTTCTCATTACCGCCCATTAGAACAAGTTTTATACCTCCTGTCAGATCAGGTCTGCTCAATCTCAGCTCTAAGAGCGTGTCTCAGGCCCGAGGACCTTGGCCCGTTCCCCCACGTCACACAGCAAAGTGACCTCATCCTGGGCTCTGTGGCCAGGCTTGTTACGGTGTAGTGGGGGAGAGTGATGTCCCCATGCAGGGTCGAGCGCCAGGTCTAACGGCTGAGTGGAAGCCACAGGGGCACCCCCACAGGGGCACCCCCACATCGGGCACCCTCACAGCGGGCACCCTCACAGCGGGCACCCTCACAGCGGGCACCCCCACAGGGGCACCCCCACATCGGGCACCCCCACAGTGGGCACCCTCACAGCGGGCACCCTCACAGCAGGCACCCCCACAGGGGCACCCCCACAGTGGGCACCCTCACAGCGGGCACCCCCACAGCGGGCACCCCCACAGCGGGCACATGCACGCCGGCTCAGCCTGGCACATGCTGGCAGTCAGGCTCCGATTCAGGAGATGCCTGGCACACTCCTAACACTGACCAGGGAGAGACACGGAGGTAGGGGAGGCAGAGGAGGGAGAGAGGAGGGAGAGGGATGGAGAGGGGGAGGGACAGAGAGGGAGATGGGGGGGGGGTAGAGATGGGAAGGAGGTGATCGAGAGAGACAGAGAGAGGAAGAGAGAAAGAGAGAGGGAGAAAGAGGGGGAGAGAGAGAGGCATACACACACAGCAGCAGCTCTGGGAAAAACATTAGTGGGCTGTCTCAGCACACTGCCAGAAATCTCCACTGAATCAGGGAGGGGGCGGGGGAGGAGGGGGGGGGGGAAGGGAGAGACAGACAGACGCTGCCTTAACATGAGCCGTTTGTAAACTAGCAGGAACAGCAGCCTGTTGAGCTGAGGTAGACCCTGGAGGTCATCTCCCCTGGGGCTGGAGGCCAACAAAGGACCTTGATGAAGTGTGTGCGTGTCCATGTGTGTGTGTGTGTGTGTACATGTGTCTGTGTGTCCATGTGTGTGTGTGTGTGTGTACATGTGTCTGTGTGTCCATGTGTGTGTGTGTGTGTGTGTACATGTGTCTGTGTGTCCATGTGTGTGTGTGTGTGTACATGTGTCTGTGTGTCCATGTGTGTGTGTGTGTGTGTGTACATGTGTCTGTGTGTCCATGTGTGTGTGTGTGTGTACATGTGTCTGTATGTCAGGGTGTGTGTGTGTGTGTGTACATGTGTCTGTATGTCAGGATGTGTGTGTGTGCGTGTGAGACAGAATAGAGATCATCTGCTGCTTCTCAGATCTCCCTGCCTAGTCAGCATGACAAACTGCAGTTGTTGAACGGTAAACCCAGCGCAAGCACACACACACACACACACACAGAGCACTCACATGCACACACACAGAGCACTCACATGCACACACACGCACACACACTCAGCCTCCTCCACACATTCCCACCTCAATCATGGCCTGGGTGATTTCTGAGAGAGGAGTAAAGTGGAGGAGAGGGGATGAGGTCATCTTAGAGGTAAACCGCCCCCCTCTTCTTTTCCCTCTTCAGCCAAAGAGAAACAAAGGCTATTAACCTCAGAGAGCTTCAACCTGTGTAACGGAGAAAGAGAGAGAGGGTGATAGAGAGATATGGAGAGGGTGAAAGAGACGGAGAAGGTGAGAGAGAAAGAGAGGGAGAGAAAGAAAGAAGAGGGAAACAGCAATCCAGACCGGGACACTATGAGTACATCCAACATAGTGTCTCTGCTGTGTATCGCTCCTCTATCCAGCATCCCTGAGCACAACCATGTCGGCAGGGCTGCCCTCCAACCTGGTTCCAATCCAGCTTTATATAACTTTATTAGTTGAACAGAGGGAAATTGGTGTACAGTGGCTGGAAGCCAGCAGCCCCACAGAGAGGAGAGTGAAGTCACACCTGACTCATGTTTCAGAAGGTGTGCGATTCTATCATTTCCCATGAGCCCCTGCTCCAGACAGCATTCATGCGGCAGCCCGATGAATAATGTATGAATGGACTCCCGCCTGTGAGTGTAACATCCCTCCCTCTCTCTCTCTCCTTACCCCTCTCCCTCCCTCTCTTTATTTCTGTCTACCTCCCTCCCACTACCTCCCTCCCTCTACCTCCCTCCCTCCCTCTACCTCCCTCCCTCTACCTCCCTCCCTCTACCTCCCTCCCTCCCTCTACCTCCCTCCCTCCACCTCCCTCCCTCTACCTCCCTCCCTCCCTCCCTCTACCTCCCTCCCTCCTCCTCCTAATAGCTGAGCAGGTTCAAGAACACACACACACACACACATTAATATGTTAGCTCCAAGCCACACTCCTGCAGGAGGCATGTGCTGTTTGCTATGCTGATGTCATGGCAGGAGGAGATCCACTCGCCTCACTACACCACAACAACCAGCTTGTGCTTACGTGTTTCGGTGTCCCACTTTCCCCTTCGCAGATGTATTTAGTGTCGACAGCTGTGTCTCTTAAGAGGACCACGTGTTCCACCGCCCAAATACCACAAAATACAGTCGTCAACAAAATACAAAACAAGCCGAGCCCGACGACTTCGCAGAGCTGACTTGTACCTTGCAGTAAGTGTTCCGGAAAGTGTGACTCCCTCAGCAGCACACCTCCAGCTCACGCCGTGTCACAAAGGGATCACCGCAGCTCTATGTGAGACTACTCTCTCAGAGCAGATACTACCATCCATCCTTTGCGCTCCTCACCAGTCATTCTCCTCAATGACTAAAATGTAAAATGCAAGAGCTCAGTGTTCACCTCATCACTGTCAGTGTGAACCCTGATTGGCTCTTTAACCTCAAGTAACCCTTGACCTCTCACACTGGACACCTGGCCTGAAGGCTAGTGTGTCGGCGCTGTGCTAGTCCTCTGATGTGTTCCCATTTCACTCACACAGGAAGGCAGAAACACAAACACACACATTTCAGGATCTGTATTCATTTAATGTTTCCTAGTAAACACAAGCGAGTGACAGTTGCTTTCATGCGCACAGCTATCTAGAGCAGAGCCCTCGACACAGGAAGCAGACCAGAGCTCGTTGCTGCGGTCCCCTAATAATTAAAACACTTCTAATTTCCCAATTTTCCCCACGTTTATGTTTTGAAAATTGAATGCCAGTCTTCAGGGTCTGTCTAATGAAATTCAAGAGGGGGAGTGAGAGCAAAAATTAATTCAAGCCACTTCACCAAAGTGAAACTGCTAGAGCTGCTTTAGCAAGAACACTCTTCAGATATGCTGTAACGGAGGCTGGTGCACTGAGGTCTCCCTGGAGCTTCACACAGGCTGGTCCCAGCGCTCGCTCGCTCGCTCTCTCTCCTCACCAGGCCAGGCCAGGCTAGTCTAAACCAGTCTGAACCAGACCAGACTCTTCCAAACCAATCTGAACCTGATATGACCAAAACAGGCTGGTCCATACTTGTCTGAACCAGACCAGACAAGACCAGTCACACAAGTCTCTACTTGTTCCTGCCGAGAGTCCTCTGTTTCTCTCCGTGCTCCACGATCTTCTCCTCCACGTACAGCCCCTTGCGCCTGCGGACAGCGTTCATGTACTTCAGAGCTTGATTGGCGGAATCGGCCTTCTCTCCAAAGTGGAGGTACTCTTCTTCTGTGGTAGGAACCCAGAACGGGTCACTGGAGATCACCTGGAGAGGGGAGGGGAGGCGTCATTAGATCATGAAAGAAATGACTCCCTCCAAGCCACAGCTGTGCTACTGTGTTCCAGGTTGTGTGTGTGTGTGTGCCCTACAGACTTGTTAAGTGATGACGTTATGCCTACTGCTGCTGCACCTAGACAAAACCTCGATGCCACAACCCTCCACACACACACACACACACGCACGCACACATTACAGAGGCAGTAATAATTACTGTCCCTGTATGAGGGGCCTGCACCTGGCCCTGGGGGGCACCTGGCCCTGGGGGGGGGGGCCTCCAGACTCCAGCTCTCCTGGACAGATGGCAGACAGGGAGCTACTACAACAGACAGATTACAGTGAGCTCTCTTGACACACGCGAGCAGCATGTGCCTAGGGACAATAGATTCAGAGGGGAAGGGGCACTGTGCTCTCAGTGTAATGGGGTGAATGTACACGCTTTCAGCAGGGGCCCCCACTCACAAGAGGACACTGGTACGCTCGAGCACACACACACAAACACACACACACACACACACCCGCAAGATAACACACACGCTTCAGATTCAATCTCTTCTCTGTGTGAGCACTGTTGTGTGCATGGCTTGGGTTACTCTGCTCTTCAGAGTCTTTTGTCTCTTGGCTGTGCTCTCTCACTTTGGGTGTGTGTGTGTGTGTGTGTGTGTGTGTGTGTGTGTGCGCGCGCGCGCCTTTGTCTCCCTGTTGCTCTCTATGAAGCATGTTAGTGGACCTAACTACTGAACTAAAGGAACAGTGATCTCATGACATGTATGAACGAACGCACACACGCGCGCACGCACAAGAACGCACACACACACACACACACCCTGTGTCTCCTTATAATGGCAGATGCTGTTCCCTGATGTCAAGAACAATACAAGACTCTTTCTCACTTCAAAGTTCCATCTACGCCACAAACAGCCCATTCTAATGTAAAATCCATAACCTGCTCCCTCAAGTACATAACAATGCATCATTCAGAGCCCAGCTTCCCTTCTGGCACAGCTCACATTCATATGGTAATATCATAAGGAGGCCATATCAATCTATGATTGAATATGAGTACAGGAGAGGAGTGAGGGAAGAGAGTTTGTGAGCTGTGTGCGTGCGTTCATTTTCAACGGTTGGTGCTCTCGGTCATTTTGCCAATTATTAGCAGCCTGGAACACTTGATCCCTGGACACAGAAACAAACAAACGCAAAGACACACACACACACACGCACACACACACACGCGCACACACACACACACACACACACACACACACACACACACACACACACACACACACACACACAGAGCAGAAAGAAGAGGAGTTTTGGAAGACCCAGTGTGTCCCGAGTTCATCTCCGGGCTCTGTGTGTCTCAGACAGGACACCATACGAGCAGCCGTCCTCCAGCCCCCCGCCGCTCGAGCACACTGCAGGACATCCTGGCAGAGGTGCAGAGAAGGCCTGGCCTGGTACGTGACATGCTCTCTGCCTTCTCCCTGCCTGAGCCCAGGAGTCTGCCTCACACCAGGATCTCCACCCAGAACCCAGCCTGCCTCAGGTCTGACCCTGGATGCACACCCAGGAACCCAGCCTGCCTCAGGTCTGACCCTGGCTGCACACCCAGGAACCCAGCCTGGCCAGCGCTGGACAGCGTTGTGCATGTGTGTGGTGTGTGTGACTGTGAGAGTGCGCTGTGTGGTATGTATGTCAGGTGGCTGAGCGGTTAGGGAATCGGGCTAGTAATCCGAAGGTTGCCAGTTCGATTCCCAGTCATGCAAACTGACGTTGTGTCCTTGGGCAAGGCACTTCACCCTACTTGCCTCGGGGGAATGTCCCTGTACTTACTGTAAGTCGCTCTGGATAAGAGCGTCTGCTAAATGACTAAATGTAAATGTATGTATGTGTGTGTGTGTGTGTGTGTGTGTGTGTGTGTGTGTGTGTGTGTGTGAGAGAGTTTTCTGACCTCCCAGTGACTGAAGACCAGTTGAGGACTGGCCAGCCCGCTGGTCCTCTTGCGTATCTCATCAGCGAATCCGAAGCTCTCGGCCACAGGAAGCACAGCTTTGATGATGAACATGTCTGTTCCCTCCTTCATCTCCTCGTGAAGAACACGGCCTTCCCTCTTCCCCAGGACACCGTACACACGACCTACTCACACACACAATTTGCAGGAGTGATGACAGCAGAAAAAATGGCCTTTGTTGATCACACAATTTAATAATGAAACAGATGATACAATCTATTAAAACAGATGATCTAATATAGATATTGATCATCTTCATACCCTTAGTGTACCTATTGATTCTGTTACCGTATGATCATGCTGTGAGGCCTGGCCAGTTTGCGTGACCCATTACACCTACAAATGCTCTAAACAGCCTGCAGAGAGCCTGAATAATGAACCATTACAACAGCTGATAAGATCGCTGAAGGGAGGAAAGGGAAAAAAAGTTTAATAATTTGGGAAATTGGCGGGTAATAACATTTAATCTCTGGAACAATTATGCTGACTCGGTCTTCTGAGGGGCTCAGTGGACGAGTTTCCCTGACAACAAGCCAGAAGCCTGTTTAAACGACAGTTTCAACGGTCGTCTCCAACTTTCCAACAACGACAATTTGGGGACTAGGGGAGAAGGATTGGTAACGCATTAAACTGTCGGTGGGGGGTGGAGAGTCGTTTGCATGATGACAGAACGTGTTGGTTGCGTTCCCCGAGCTGGGAGAGGCTACACCTCAGGAACAAAGGCTACTTATTCAGCCTCACAGACAGTCAATAACTGTCTGAAGCTACTTCACCACAGTTGTATCCTAAAGGGAATGTCTGTGTGTGGCAGTCTGAGGCTGTGCTAGGTAGCTACATCACCATTGTTGCGTCCTAAATGGGCTGTGTGTGTGCTGTGCTAGGTACATTACATTTACATGTAGTCATTTAGCAGACGCTCTTATCCAGAGCGACTTACAGTAAGTACAGGGACATACCCCCCGAGGCAAGTTGGGTGAAGTGCCTTGCCCAAGGACACAACGTAATTTTTCCAAGCGGGGAATCGAACCGGCAACCTTCTGATTACTAGCCCGATTCCCTAACCGCTCAGCCTCCACCTTGACTCTTACCCAGGACCTCTGCCATGGCCATGATCTCGCAGGTGTACATGGCAGCCATCAGCCTCTGGGGCCGGGCCTGGAAGGCGTGTCGACACGCCTCCTTCATGGTGGCGATCAGCTGGCCAGAGGACGGCCCGTAGCAGTCCGTCAACGCCCCTGGCTCCGCCCGCCGCCGGCCTTGTCCAGGCGCCGCCTCCGCCGCCAACGAGGCATCTTGGGAGTTGGAGTCCTCCACCACTGAGTCCTGGTGCGTAGGCTGGGGGGTGGACTTCATATCCCACGTCTCCAGGGAGAAGCAGACTCCCATGAGCGGCTCCTCACACAGAGGCCCGGCCAGGGTGGCCAGCTGGAAGCCGCTGACGATGCTGTTGTCGTAGTCCCTGACGGTCTGCTCCCCCGCCTCCGCCCGGCCCCCCCTCTCCAGGCACTGCCACACGGACGACCTGTGGTAGCCCTCCACGCTGTTCAGCAGGATGTTGGGTCCGTACCTGGAACATGACAGCAGCATTAGCATCGTTCCCCAGACAGACAGACAGACAGGCAGGTGGAACACACGGGGAGCCAATCAGAGGTGGTCAGTTTAATTGAGGGGGAGCATGGTTTCAGTTTAATTAGAGCTGGCAGCATGGTTTTGGGGAGCCAATCAGTGCTGTTGGCATGGTTTTGGGGAGCCAATCCGAGCTGTTGGCATGGCCAAGCCGACCTACCTCCGCGGTCCGAAGGCCCAGATATGCTCCACCGCGTTCTTCCACTTCCGTCCTGGCAGGAGTCTCTCCAGGCTGGCCTTCAGCCCCACGATAGCCTCCAGGGTCCTGGGGCTCACGTCCATGAGTCTCCCCTCTCTCACAGACAGGTTCACCTGCTCCAGAGTCCGGATCAGCTCAGCGCTGCTCTCCAGCAGGCGGGTCACCTCTGACAACACAACAACGACAGAACGCCTCAAGGTCAAACGCATCTCCCCTGTGACCCGGACGGCGTGTGTGCCAGACAATGGCGTCGTCGAGGCAACCGAGCATGAATATTAATCCCGAGGACCCAGATAGTTCCCAATCGCGGTGTATTGATTAAAGCCTCTCCGAGCCATCTGTGTGGGACTGACCTTCAGGGAGGGGGGTGGCGCAGACCCCTAGGGTGGCTTGTCGGTTGGGGGTCGTCAGGGTGACCAGGCCGCTGGGGTCCAGATGGAGGGTGTCTGAGTAGCGGCCATGCGACGCCTCCTCTTTCACCTGGGGCAACACACACACACACACACACACACACACAAAAGCGGAAAGAAAATGAGCCTACACTTGAAATAAACACGGGAATTAAAAATGTAAATCTATTTGATATGCTTGTACAGCTCTCCTCCCTCCCTCGGTCCTACCTGGTGTATGACAGCCACCTTGTGTTGTCTCCCCAGGTCCTCGTTGACCATGTCCACCTTGGGAGGCCGGACTAGCGTCTCTCTAAAGGGGATGATGGGCTTGGAGGCACTGATCTCTATCTTAGCAAACCTGCACAGACACAACCACGGTTTCACACAGATGACATGGATCCTCAGACAGACAGGACTGGTCAGGTAGACACACAGCTGCAGAGATGGTAATGAAGCATCATGAATCTGGGTTTTTAATAATGAAACTGTTGGATGATATTGTTAGTACTGAGAACAGAAGGTGACAGGGCAAAGCTAATTTAACCTCCTTTCTGCTGTGGTTCCTGACAATGTGTGGTCTGCAAAGGAGCTTGTTATACAGTCATTATGAAATTGGTTCTCTTCCAGTTTGTGCCAACGTACAGCTTGCTAGCAGTCAGTTCTCATTTGAGCTAGCTAGCAGTCATTACTAATGTAGCTCCTTATCATTTTGAATCTGAATGAGCTTTATTTGCCAAGTGAGTTTACACAAACAAGGAATTCATTGTGGCAGGAAGGTGCATACGATAAACATTTAAAAAGTAGAAAATGTACGATGTCTAAACAATTCTAAACAAGTGCTAATGAATAGCTAGCAAGCAGCCAGTAATAATGTGTAGCTATCTAGCAAGAAGCCAGTAATAATGTACAGCTAGTTAGCTAGTTAGCTGTTGGTCTTAATTAGTCATAATATTGACAACCAGAGGGCTGGAGAGGCAAAGGCATGTTTCACAGAAAGGGTCAGCTTAGGATAGGAGAACACATGTTCAAACCCAATGTTCCAGGTCATGTGACACTGCCCTGCCAGTGACACTGCAACCAAACATGCTGCTCTGTGCACTGCAGGAAGACGTGGGCCGACTCACCTCCACCTCAACAAACCCCTACAAGGAAAGCCCATATCAACAGTAACCTGTCGGATGGCCTGTCTGGTCTGTTGACAAACAAGGACAAACTAGCTGAGCTGAAGGTCACTGGGTCAAATCATGAAGGGACTGTGTGTTAAAGTGGAGCAGACGGCAGTCTGAGACTGTGCTGTCCTCCTCTCAGACACGCCAGAACAGGCACATGTAATCCTGTTACGAGTCAAACCGTAGGAGGACAGATTTCTCTCTCTCTCTCTGTGTCTCTCTCTCTCTGTGTCTCTCTCTCTCTGTGTCTCTCTCTCTCTGTGTCTCTCTCTCTCTCTGTGTCTCTCTCTCTCTCTCTCTCTCTGTGTCTCTCTCTCTCTCTCTCTCTCTCTCTCTCTCTCTCTCTGTCTCTCTCTCTCTCTGTCTCTCTCTCTCTGTCTCTCTCTCTCTCTGTCTCTCTCTCTGTCTCTCTCTCTGTCTCTCTCTGTCTCTCTCTCTCTCTGTCTCTCTCTCTCTCTCTCTGTCTCTCTCTCCTCACACACTGCAAGGTATTTTTAAGGGCTTGTTACTGAAAGTGATTTGATCAGATAAAGGAGTGGAGAAGAGTAGAGCAGAGGAGAATAGAGGACAGAAGGGCAGAGCAGAGTAGATCAGAACAAGTCAAATCCCCCATTAACATCATTACACACCATTCCTCAGCATGTCTAGGATCGAATGACTTGGCAGTTGACCCATTTACCAGGACAAAGAGCACGCCCAGGCAAGGTGGGGGTGGGGCACGAGAGAGCCACCGGTGATGTCACAACTCTCGTGCCTTGTAAGTGGCTGACCTTCTCAGCAAGGCGAGCAGGGACTTAGGGTCAGTAGAGAGTCAGGGGCATCTGGGATTTCCTGGTTCTGACGCTCTGCCAACCTGCCCCCACCGCCCGCGCCTTCCCATCACTACTCTGCCCTTACGAGGCAAGTAGGGTGAAGTGCCTTGCCCAAGGACACGTCATTTTGCATGGCCGGGAATCGAACTGGCAACATTCAGATTACTAGCCCGATTCCCTAACCGCTCAGCCACCAGACTCTCTTCCCCGTCTCTGTGCTATCGTGTGGCTTAACTCAAAACTGACTCCAGTCCGGAACTGAATCCATAGCTGCTAAAAGCGCCCGCTGTCCACATGTGGTGGCCGAACTCAGCCTTGGAATTAAAGGGGGGAATGTCCCGGTATTTACTGTATGTCGCTCTGGATAAGAGCGTCTGCTAAATGACTAAATGTAAATGTAAATGTAAAGGAAATAGAAATAGTTCTCCTGTTAAGTTCCACCTGAGCAGTATTGAGTTCCAGAAACGCAATAAGCCCCCTGCCTGTCCTGTGTCATTCTGTTAGACTCTGGGAACGAGAGATGATGAAACTGACACAGACGCTCGGCTCTTGACTGGAAAGAGAAAGGAGGAAGAATTTGTTAGGAGAGAAACCGGTGTGTGTGTGTGTATGAGACAGAGAGAGTAAAAGCTGGCCTTGGAGACGACTGGTGCAATCACAGGATATGTCTTGACAAGAATAGCCAATTTCCAGCAACAACAGACATCTAACCTCGTCTCATCTCACATTTTCAGCTAGTGACGGGATGAAAAGCCAGAGTCAAACTCACTCCCAGGAACACTATGGGCTCCAATATGAGGATTTCCCTTAATGCACTGTGTTCAATGATTCATTAGCAGGGACGACAGCATCAATGCGCACGCGCACACACACACACACGTTGGTGTTAACACTTTAGTCAAGCTCAGAGGGAATCTAGTCAAGCCAAGTGGAATCTATTCAGAGTATTGATTGGTTTCCTGGCAGAACCAGCCTGATTGTTGCCACAGTGTCTGTTCCCAAGGTGGAGCCGGGCAAGGCCAAAGCTGTCTCCGTACAGGGCCTTCATTATGGAAGAACCGTAGCCGTAAAATAAGACATGTAACTACCATACTCCCATCCTCTCACGGGGTCCGAACCTCGAACAGGTCAAGCTAATAAGTAATAAATCAAACGGCTGATTGGAAGGTGAACAGGGGCATGGACGGCGTGATTGATTAGATGAAAAGACAAACACATGGAGCTTTCAAGAATAATATTCTCCGAGGCTAAACGCATGCGGAGGGAACCAGAAGGTCGGGCTGAAGGCCAGGGGACGCCGGGGGGGACGTGGACGGATGATGTCACTTCCTGCCGCCACTGCTCTGCTAGAACCTGTTCAAGTCGTGTGGGGGTTGGTTGATGGGAAATCATTTGGAATTGGTGAGATGTGAGAGAGTCTCCCCTCCCTGACTCTAAACCCAGACGCCGCTCTCCTCCATATCCTGTCTGCCTGGGTGATAGTCTGGCCGTGTCCTTAACTGGCCCTGGAGGACCAGAGGAGGCATGAGAGAAGGAGCGAGAGAGGCAGAGAGAGAGGCAAAGAGAGAGAGAGGCAGAGAGAGAGGAAGAGGAGAAAGAAAAGCAGGGAGTTGGAGAAAGAGGTATACAGAAATGGAGAGAGAGAGTGAGATTGATAGAGAGAGGGATAAAGGAGAGAGAGAGGACGATGAAGAGAGAGGTGTAGAGAGAGGTACAGAATGAGGAGGAGAGAGAATGTGGTGGGAGAGCTAGAGAGAGAGAAGTTGATATGTAATCTCACACAGAAGATGCATCTGATATTGGAATGAGCAGGAAGGAGGTTGGGCACCACTTCACTGACATCACCCCTGCAGTAACAACGATCAGTCTCAATCAGCCGGCTAAAGCCAGCGTCACCAAATGGACTGCATTTATATAGCGCGTTTTCTACCTGAGTGGCACTCAAAGCGCTTCACAATGTTTGCCTCTCATTCAACCATTCATACTCACACTCACACAGACCGACGGAGGCGGAGCTGCCATGCAAGGCGCTGGCCTGCCCATCGGGAGCAACTTGGGGTTCAGAGTCTTGCTCAAGGATACTTCGGCACATACATTTACATTTAGTCATTTAGCAGACGCTCTTATCCAGAGCGACTTACAGTAAGTACAGGGACATTCCCCCAAGGCAAGTAGGGTGAAGTGCCTTGCCCAAGGACACAACATCAGTAGGCATGACCGGGAATCGAACTGGCAACCTTCGGATTACTAGCCCGATGCTCTAACCACTCAGCCACCTGACTCCCCTACATCCCCACATGGCCTCGGAGGAGTCGGGGATCGAACCGCCAACCTTGCGATTAACAGACGACCCTCTCTACCCCCTGAGCCAAAGCCAGCCCCTGCCCTGCCCCGCAGGGCGGACTAACACACCTGGTCCTGAGGTCGTCCAGGCAGCGCTGCAGGTGGACCTCGCCTGCCGTCACCAGCACGTGTTCTCCCGTCTCCTGGATGAGGACCTCGGCACACGGGTCAGCCTGGTTCAGCAGCCGCATCCCCCGCACCAGCTTAGGCATCTCACCTGCACACACACACACACACACACACACACAGTGTAAACACACACACACAGGTACACGCACACAGTGGTACACACACAGAGACACACACAAATATATAAAGAGGATAAAAAAACAGGGAGAAAGAAACAGAGAGAAAGAGTGAGAACATGAAAAGATATATAACGTGTAATTATGTTAAAAAGGGACACTTTCCACCAGATTGCTTGTGGGTTTGAAGTAAATCCCTAAGCAGTACCAAGCACAATGTTCCTCTACTGAGAGGTATTCTAGAGACTTCTCTCCATGCCAACAACCTACCATACGGCATTAGCATCATTAGCATGTCTCCTCGGGTGACCCAGGGAGATGGTGCAGAGGAGAGCATGTGTGGATGTGTCTGCTGTGTGTGGTAACGTGCGTGTGCGTGTGTGACTGGTACTTACTGGGGTGCTTGGGCTCGATGGCCACACGTACGATGGGTGTGGCCTCGAAGTTGAGTGGCGTGAAGGGGGGGCAGGCGGGGGAGGTGGAGAGGGTCGCGGACTTCAACACGCTCTCTTCCAAACCTCCGATACCTGTGTGTGAGGGAGGCAGGGGTGAAGACGGGAACATGTAGAGGAGAACAGGAGAGGGTCTTTGTTCCAGACGGACACTCTCTACTCCTCCCAGCTACAGCACGCGCTGCCTCACAGAGGCAGACAAAGGAGGAAGCACACACAATCTCCCTCCCCCCATCCCCCCCTCTCTCTATTCCCTTTTCTTCTCATGTTCGGTGCAGGTTGAGGACTGAGAGTAAATATGGTTTTGGCTTTAACCCCTAACTATAAGCCTAGCATTTAACTTACAACCAGCCAAACCAAACCAACCAGCAGAAGCAGCAGGTTTCAAACATTGGGATACAGTATACACACATACATAAACACATAAATATGCGATGACTCGTCATCATTGGGTCACATGACTTGGGTCACATGATCAGTCCGTAATGCCACCCTAGAACACTGTCCTCTTTGTGTCTCCTCAAAGGGGCTCAAACACACACACGCGCGCGCACACACACACACAAACACACACTAATTCAACTCTTGATACACACGGCTCCCTCAACACACCACTGTGTTTATCCTAGAGCTGATGACTTCCTGTGTTCACACACACACACACACACACACACGCCCCTGTAGGGGCACAGTGGGGGTAGGCTGGGCTCTTGCAAATAAAAGTGCTCTTTAAAAAACAAACCAAGGCATCAACTTCAGATGGTGTTTTAATGATTCATACATAAATCCTGCCGCTTTTAAACTTTTCACCTCACACATGCCTCTTATGCCTCCACCACCACCGTCTCCTCTCTCTCTCTCCCCCTCCCCCTCTCTCTCTCTCCACTCTCTCACTCCATCATTCCCCCTGCACTTCTAGCCTTTCTCGAGCCAAAAACAAGTTTGTGAGTTGATCAGGGAGAGATCCAGATCTGATGTTCCACCCAGACCCATCAGCACCAGGTGGAGGCAAACAGAGCCTGCTGGGACCAGGCTGTTTGTGAATGAGCCCAGATCCTCTCAGAACAGCATCTGGCTGTTTTCACCCACTGCCCTTTCCAAACCCCCAAACACACAACTGCTACAAGAAGTGGATATCTCTCGATCTCTCTCACACACACACACACACACACACACGCTTTGCCAGGGCAGATGGAGTACATAATGCTGGTGTGTGTAACCTGATGCTGTAATTACTGAAGTGAGCTTCCCTTGCCAGAGAAGCAACCTCTCCAACATCGAACAATCTAACAGAAAAGAACCCTGGAGAACCGAGGGAGTTGGAGAACATTGCGCTGCCGTCCCACATCCAACTAGCTTTCAGCCTCTATCTGCATTCACCTGGAGGACATACAGAGCTTCCACCGATATATTGGTTTTCAGATATAACTGGACTAAACTGGCACTCAACAGATGTCTGTGTCCACAGATGGATATATTAATAAATAAATAAAAATTGAAGTTGTAGCTCATTGCCACTAAATAATGAATCAATTGACAAGCTCCATTTCAATCTTGTTTACTGTTTAGCTAAGTGGGGCAGGCGTAGGGTCTAGGGGTGGGAATCTTTTGGTAGCTCACGATTCGATTCAAATCGATTCTTGGGGTCAAGTTTCGATAAAAAAATTGATTCACTACGATTTAAAAAAAACAAAATCAAAAACATCATTTTTTTAAAATATCATTAAAACAAATCGATTCACTCATTTTGTAATCTATCTGAATTGCTAGCAGACTGAATCGCAATTCAAATGTGAATCGATTTTTTCTCCCACCCCAAGCAGGGCAGCCCCAAGCAGGGAATCCCCAAGCAGGGCATCCCCAAGCAGGGCAGCCCCAAGCAGGGCATCCCCAAGCAGGGCAGCCCCAAGCAGGGCATCCCCAAGCAGGGCATCCCCAGCAGGGAATCCCCAGCAGGGAATCCCCAGCAGGGCATCCCCAAGCAGGGCATCCCCAAGCAGGGCAGCCCCAGCAGGGCAGCCCCAAGCAGGGCATCCCCAAGCAGGGCATCCCTAAGCAGGGCATCCCCAGCAGGGCATCCCCAGCAGGGCAGCCCCAAGCAGGGCATCCCCAAGCAGGGCAGCCCCAAGCAGGGCAGCCCCAAGCAGGGCATGCCCAGCAGGGCAGCCCCAAGCAGGGCATCCCCAAGCAGGGCAGCCCCAAGCAGGGCATCCCCAAGCAGGGCAGCCCCAGCAGGGCAGCCCCCAGCAGGGCATCCCCAAGCAGGGCATCCCCAAGCAGGGCATCCCCAAGCAGGGCATCCCCAAGCAGGGCAGCCCCAAGCAGGGCAGCCCCAGCAGGGCATCCCCAGCAGGGCAGCCCCAGCAGGGCATCCCCAGCAGGGCAGCCCCAGCAGGGCAGCCCCAGCAGGGCAGCCCCAAGCAGGGAATCCCCAGCAGGGCATCCCCAAGCAGGGCATCCCCAAGCAGGGAATCCCCAAGCAGGGCATCCCCAAGCAGGGCATCCCCAGCAGGGCAGCCCCAAGCAGGGCATCCCCAAGCAGGGCATCCCCAGCAGCCCTGCTTGAAGAGGAGCAGGCTGATCAGTCCCCCCTGAGTTCTGGGATCCAGGAGTTCCAGAACCAGGTTCTCACAAGAAACTGACACCAGCAGATCATCTTATCTCTTCAGTCAAATCAAATGTACTTGTATCTGCAGCCCTCTTGACAAGCGATGTCCCAGAGGGCTTCACATACGCCCACAGTCCTGCACCCAAACCAATCTAAACCCTCAAGGAAGCTTTCCTGAACCTAGTGAGGAGGTGGAAACTTGATCGTTTGGTGTTACACGTCTTGTGGACCCGGCCCAGTCCAGTCCTAGAGCAGAGTTACAGTGACTCAAGCCCAGAGACATTTCCTCCAACCACAGCAAAGTTAGCCGCTACACTGCTTATATAAAGACCTTTCTTTGCTTTGTGTGTGTGCTTGGCAGCCACTCCCACTTCTCAGCCTCTGTGTGTCGTCTTCACGCGCACGCACACACACACACACACACACACACGCACACACGCACACACACACACACGCACACACACACTAAAGAGGCTCCAGGGCTTTTAACTGCATCTGTTTTATTTTATACAGTACAGTAGATTTGCTGTCTCTCACTAGTGTCCACACACACACACACACACTCTATATGATCACACTAATGGACTGAGATGTAAACGAGGTAAGACTGTTTACTCATCCGTGTGGATGAGGTGTGTATCAGGGGCTACAATCGAAAACCTTGTGTTTATATTGAACGTTACTCCAGTCTGTGATAGTACAGTTTATACAGATTAGTTACAGTGAGGGTTCTGAGGTAGTGTGTGTGTGTGTGTGTGAGGGAGAGAAGGTGTCAGAGCTGATGACTGATAAAAGGCCTGTCAGATGATAAGAGAGCTTCCAGCAGACAGTGAGGAGACACAACACTGAGCTGACTGAGGACATGCAGGGTGTCAACAACACCAGAGGGACTGAGTGTGTGTGTTTCTGTGAGTGTGTGTGTTTCTGTGATTGTGTGTGTTTCTGTGATTGTGTGTGTTTCTGCGAGTGTGTGTTTCTTTGTGTAAATCCATTACGGTTATTTATCATGTTCCACGTTCAATAAAAATCTAATAAAACAATTACAACACTTAAGGCTACTCAACATTTCCAGGGAGTGAAAGATGGCTACATGACTCTCTCCCCTCTCGACCCCCCCCCCCCCCCACACACACACACACACAGTTTTTTAACAGATGCGTTACACAACTCCGCAGGGGAGGTAGCAGCCTGAAGGAGCTGGCAGTCAGACAGAGAAGGTGAATCTCAGTTGAAACAACAGAGACAACACACAACACAAGAGCATCATTAGCCACATGTTTATGCTACTGCATTTAACCCCGGGCTGAAAACACACAGCTCATCTCGGGCATGAGCTACACCCAGACAAAGGAGATGTGGGAGGAGAGGAGAGAGGGGGAAGGGAGAGCAGTAGGGAAAGGGTGGAGAGAGGGAAGAGGAGAGGGGGAGGAGAGATGGAGGGATGGGTGTAAGGTAGAAATGGAAGGGAGAGGCCTGAGTTGTGGGGCCAGCTGCTATCCCAGAGCTATAGGGCACTAAACAGGCTAGCTAGCTAAAGACTGTAATATACAGACTAGCCAGCTACAGAAACAGCTGTACTATACAGGCTAGCCAGCTACAGACACATACAGCGATGAGTCTGACAGATATCTCAGCTGTATGCAGGACAAAGTCTGGAGCGGCTGGATAATGAAATACACAGCAGGGTAGGGTCTAGGGATTGCGGATTAGGGATTATTCATTTGTAAATGGGCAGCGCATAATCATTAATACGGCAAAATGACTCGTGCCACATTACAACAACAACAGCAACACCACTGTAATAGTCTGGCATGAGAAGGGGAAAGGAGACATGTTGAAAAGCAATGAGTTTTTTGTGAGACTGGAAATTGTTAAATGGCCTGTGAAGATTGTGTTTTATTAAGTACAAGGCCAGAGCCTAGGAAATCTGGTCCTTTTTACATCCTATGGAATTTCCCTCTCCTGGAAAGTCCCAGTCTGTGCCTGGAGAAAGTGTGTGTGTGTGTGTGTGTGTGTTCATGCAGATGTAGCCTGTTGGCAGGAAGAGAAGAGCACCATCTCTGGCCAAGCAACACACTGATTATTATATTTCACTTTCTCCCCTCTGGCTAGCCTGTCACAGACCTGAAGCCTTCAACAATGTCTACACTTCACTGAACACAGACAGCTTTTTGAACAAGTGGACGACAACAGATTCTGTGCAGTACAGGAGGTGATGTTGGGACTAGGAGCAGAGCAGGTGATGTTGGGACTAGGATCAGAGCAGAGGAGGTAATGTTGGGACTAGGATCAGAGCAGAGGAGGTGATGTTGGGACTAGGATCAGAGCAGAGGAGGTGATGTTGGGACTAGGATCAGAGCAGAGGAGGTGATGTTGGGACTAGGATCAGAGCAGAGCAGGTGATGTTGGGACTAGGATCAGAGCAGAGCAGGTGATGTTGGGACTAGGATCAGAGCAGAGCAGGTGATGTTGGGACTAGGATCAGAGCAGAGGAGGTGATGTTGGGACTAGGAGCAGAGCAGGTGATGTTGGGACTAGGAGCAGAGCAGGTGATGTTGGGACTAGGAGCAGAGCAGGTGATGTTGGGACTAGGATCAGAGCAGAGGAGGTAATGTTGGGACTAGGATCAGAGCAGAAGAGGTGATGTTGGGACTAGGAGCAGAGCAGGTGATGTTGGGACTAGGAGCAGAGCAGAGCAGGTGATGTTGGGACTAGGAGCAGAGCAGAGGAGGTGATGTTGGGACTAGGAGCAGAGCAGAGCAGGTGATGTTGGGACTAGGAGCAGAGCAGGTGATGTTGGGACTAGGAGCAGAGCAGAGCAGGTGATGTTGGGGTTAAACGTGCTGTTAGACTCTGTGTGAGTCATGGCCTCTGTCCCAGCTCGCTCTAACAGGCCTCTCCAGCACTGTCCGGACACCTCTCTGTGAAGTTACATACCTCCACTCCCTGTGTGTGCGTGTGCGTGTGCGTGTGCGTGTGTGTGAGTGTGTGTGCTCTGCTAACTTGCGAGGGCAGATATGGTCTCTTCCATTAGCGAGAACAAAGAATAAACCCACCACACACATTCATCACGTCTTCTCTGTCTTTAACTTGGTGGTGATCTGACACACAAGAACACACACCCAGAGAACACACACCCAGAGAACACACACACAGAGTTTGTGAATCTCCAGGTGTTGGCTCTAGCTAATAACTGGGCCACAGGCCACGTTAGCTCTCTGTGATTCATGCCTGATGAACTTTAGAAAGCAGCTTCTACTGCAGTGAAGCTGCAGTCTTCTCTGGCAGGCAGGCAGGCCTCAGTGAGCTAGTGTACACAAACACAAGCTAGTAGAATAACAACAAACACAAGCTAACCAGCCTAACAAGCTAGCCAGGCAAACTAGCTTAACAGTAGGGGTGGGAATCTTTTGGTACCTCACGATTTGAATTGATTCTTGGGGTCAGGAATCGATTAAAAATCGATCCCCATATTTTTAATCCCAATTATTATTATTTTTTAATAAAAAATTAATATTACAAAAAATACAAAGATTTTTTACATTTGGGAATCGCTAGATGACTGAATTGCAATTCAAATGTGAATCGATCCCCCCCCCCCCCCCCACTAACCAGCCTAACAAGCTAGCCAGGCAAACTAACTAGCCAGCCTAACTAGCTATCCAGCCTTACTAACTATACAGCCTTACTAGTTATCCAGCCTAACTAGCTATACAGCCTTACTATCCTAATAGGCTAACCAGTCTAACTAGCCTGAGATAAACATAAGTCCACACTGCATCAGGAGAGAGGGGCGTAATGAAGGGTGTGGGTGCTGGAGTTTGTAAATGTGCATGTGTGTCACGGTGGGAGGATTAACTGGGTTATATGTGTGTGTGTGTGTTTGAGCATGCGTACGTGTGTGTATGTGTACGAGTACTGGAGTGTGCGAGAGGTACTGGAGAGAGAGTGTCTGTCTGTGTGTGTGTGTGTGTGTGTGTGTGTGTCATGTTGGGAGGATTAACTGGGCTAATTCTGAGGGAGAGAGCCTGGTCTTTGTTTGTCCAGGGGAGGGGAGCAGGCAGCCGGCTGGGGCTCTATTGAGCGAGTCTGTTCAGGGTCTGGGTCTCCCTGGCATACGGAGGGCATGCTGGGGGCTGGAGGAGGGCCGGCCGGGAGAGGGGCAGCGGGTGGCTGGTCATGCCAGGCAGCGAGGAGGGCACTCATTAGCCAAACCAAACAAAGACCAGTCACGCAGCGTGTGAGCGCGCACACACGCGTGTGTGTGTGTTCTGCATTCATGACCAAGAAGCAGGCTGGATTAGTGTTATAAGAGGAGTACCATACTAGCATATGCCCATCTATTGTTGAGACCTGTATTGTTTTCATCGAGTCTATCCAGTGTAATGTACACAGCCTGGCTATCTGGTAACACTGGTTCCAGAACAGGGGTTATCTGCTGGAATGGCTCTCCATCAGCCTGGCTACTGCACCATGCACACTCATACCCAAGTCTGCAGGCGCTATCAGATCTCTGGCTCTGTTTTAACAGCCAGGGTTTAAACTGGTAAACCTAACACCCACCATAACATCAGATTTGATACCTTAATCCCGCGCTGGATCTTTTTACATGTGGCTCTGGGAGTGGGCAAGACATCTGAGCTGGTTTAGGGCTGATGCTGGGACTGCCCGTCTGTCTCCCAGTCTGCCTGTCGACCCGCCTGCCTGTCTGTGTCGACCTGCCTGTCTAGCTGCCTCTCTTTCTGCCTGTCTGCCTGCCTCTCTGCCTGCCTGTCTGCCTGCCTCTGTCTGCCTGTCTGCCTGCCTCTCTGTCTGCCTGCCTCTCTGCCTGCCTATCTGCCTGCCTGTCTGCCTGCCTGTCTGCCTGCCTCTGTCTGCCTGTCTGTCTGCCTGCCTCTCTTTCTGCCTGTCTGCCTGCCTCTCTGTCTGCCTGTCTGCCTGCCTCTCTGCCTGCCTGTCTTCTCTGTAGGGTGACGGAGACTGGAGAACACAAGGCTGTGAGGGAGGTCTGAGTCATGAGACCGTCAAGACAACACGCCAAAGTATCTCTGGAACACAGAGACAGGAGACACAAACACTCGCACTGAAACAACATGCCTTCAGGATTGACTGGGCGATGAATTAGCAACTTATAAATGGGCCAATTATTGAGTGCCTATTATTAGCATGCAACACATACACCCGTGCACACACACAGTTGACAGCAATCAGGAGACTAGCAATTAGCAACATGAACTGCTGATGCCTGGACTGTTAGAAGATGCACAGGCCCAGTGTGATGATGGGGTGAGTTTCAGTAGTGTGTGAATGTGTGTGTGAGTGGATGAGATACTTCAGATGCCTCAGTAGAGATTTGAACCAACACGCTACCGTCCTGGGTGAAGGTTAGAATCGACACACAGCTGGAACGTGTTACACTAGAACCATAACTCTACTGCTGATCAACCTGGTCAAGTTTTTGCATTCGCCACCTTTTTGTATTCGCCTATTCAAACCCTATTAAACATGTGCTGGTCTGTGCTGAGAGACGACATCAGTCTAGGGGAAGACCATGTGCGCAGAATTCAAACCATCAACAGCGATGCAACCTAACTGACCAGGCCTGGTGTTTTCAATTACAGCCATTTGTGGAAGGCAACAACAGCTAAGAATGGTCTTTCAGAGCATGAGAGACACTTCCTTGTTCCAGATTTCAGCTCAGCCAAGCGATGGATGGCGAGGCGTCTGCCAGTGGCCCCATCTCAGCCAGACCAACCTGCCTGCTCACAAACATGCCAGGCAGACACCCAGGCATAGAGACACCCAGATTAGCCAGATTCTCTAGCAAGCCCCCCTGGCCCCTAGCCCCCCTCTGTCCCTTAACCCCCCTGGACCTTAGCCCCCCTCTGTCCCTTAACCCCCCTGGACCTTAGCCCCCCTCTGTCCCTTAACCCCCCTGGACCTTAGCCCCCCTCTGTCCCTTAACCCCCCTGGACCTTAGCCCCCCTCTGTCCCTTAACCCCCCTGGACCTTAGCCCCCCTCTGTCCCTTAACCCCCCTGGACCTTAGCCCCCCTCTGTCCCTTAACCCCCCTGGACCTTAGCCCCCCTCTGTCCCTTAACCCCCCTGGACCTTAGCCCCCCTCTGTCCCTTAACCCCCCTGGACCTTAGCCCCCCTCTGTCCCTTAACCCCCCTGGACCTTAGCCCCCCTCTGTCCCTTAACCCCCCTGGACCCTAGCCCCCCTCTGTCCCTTAACCCCCCTGGCCCCCCTCTGTCCCTTAGCCCTCCAGACCCCCTGTGCCCTACCTTCCCATAGCCCCCCGTCCCCCTATCTCACAGCCTCCCCCCAAACCCAGGTCTGTGTGAACTAATAGGACATGTTTGTTCTCTAATAGCAGGGGCCTAAAATAGCTACAGTGGGATGATCCAAGAAGTCAGAAATGACTAAAAACAACTTTCCTTCCTTCCCTCTCTCTCTCTCTCTCTCTCTCCCCCTTTCTCTCTCTCTCTCTTCCCCCCCCCCCCCCCCCTCTCTTTTTTCAATAAATAAATTCTCGACCCCCTGAAACATCTGTGAGTCGGAGCGAGCGAGCAAGCTGCCTGTCGGGGACGTTTCCTGTTTTTGTGAGGGAGCGATCCATCCACCCCGGTCACCAGGCCATGAAGGGCCTGGATTTTCCACTCCAGCAGAAATATCAGACCCTCGTTGATTTCCTCCACCTAGGGAATAGTGGTCCAGGTTATTTTAAGACTTTTAAACAGAAAACCCATCACACAGACCTTATATAAGTTAGGCAGCTGGGGCCTGTGCATCTGCACCCACCCCCCCCAACCCTTTTCAGTCTTTAATAGAGCTGGAATATATTTCTTTTGAGTCCTGGTGAGTGTGGGCCTTTGCGTGTGTGTGTTGAGTGTGTGTTGAGTGTGTGTTGAGTGTGTGTGCGCGTGTGTGTCTAAGGGGAGGGAGCCGGGACAACCAGGTTTGTTTTGAGTTAAGAACGAGTGTTGTCGGACATGTGGAGAATCGGAGATAGGAATCGCTGCACTCAGCAATCCGTTCTGGCTAATGGCATTTGCATCTGTACAGCATGCGCTCCGCGCCACACTGTCCTCACACTGGGCCCGCATCGTCATAAAAACCACCCCCGGCCCTCCTCCCCCCACCCCCGGCCCTGCTCCCCCCCACCCCTCCTCCCCCCACCCCGGCCCTCCTCCCCCCACCCCCGGCCCTGCTCCCCCCACCCCGGCCCTGCTCCCCCCACCCCGGCCCTGCTCCCCCCACCCCTCCTCCCCCCACCCCGGCCCTCCTCCCCCCACCCCCGGCCCTGCTCCCCCCACCCCTCCTCCCCCCACCCCGGCCCTCCTCCCCCCACTCCCGGCCCTGCTCCCCCCACCCCGGCCCTGCTCCCCCCACCCCTGCTCCCCCCACCCCGGCCCTGCTCCCCCCACCCCGGCCCTGCTCCCCCCACCCCTCCTCCCCCCACCCCGGCCCTCCTCCCCCCACCCCTCCTCCCCCCACCCCGGCCCTGCTCCCCCCACCCCGGCCCTCCTCCCCCCACCCCCGTCCAAGGCTGGGATCCCCCTAAAAGGCTCAGCTCCACCGGACAGACAGACACAGACAGACCCGTACACACCTCACACTGGGCTTCCTCTGCACACCGGACCTCTGGCACACAAAACACCTCCGACAGCCTATTATACATGACCTTTTACTGCAGGTACCGTGTTCATCACGTGTCCTATAGATTAAACAATAATATGAGTCACGGGCGTCTTGTGTAAATGTCAAAGAGACGTTCTCGGAGAACTCTGGTTGCTTCTGGAACATTCTGGAAGCCTGAGGTAGCCCATGTGTGCGTCTCTACATTAGCGAATGTATGTCTGTGGCCACAGTCTCTTTGTTCTCTGTGTGTCTTTGTCTGCTGGGCCATGTGGAGACCCAGGGCTGGGCCAGCCATCCTCCGCTCTCTAGCACCATCTATTGGACGTCTAGCATGGCCAAGCACACGCCGAGCACATGGCGGTGTGAGACAAAGAAACCGACTGCAGATGGAACAGAGGTCCTCTGTACCCAGTCGGCTTGAAGGTAGTGGTCTCCCTATCACTGACCTAAGATCAGATTCAGGTTCTCTCACTGAGTAGTAAAGTTCAGCATTGTCGCAGGGTGATCTGATCTCAGATATGATCAAAGATAAGTCTACACAGCTATCTGCCCCTGCCACCTCTCTTACCTCCCTACCTACTTCCTACCTCCTCCCTCCTACCAACCTACTTTCTGCCCTTACCACCTTCCTCCCCCGTACCTGCCCCCTCCCCACTGCCTGCCCCCTGCCTGCCCTCTCCCCCGTACCTGCCCCCTGCCTGCCCTCTCCCCCGTACCTGCCCCCTGCCTGCCCTCTCCCCCTGCCTGCCCTCTCCCCCGTACCTGCCACCTGCCTGCCCTCTCCCCCTGCCTGCCCTCTCCCCCGTACCTGCCCCCTGCCTGCCCTCTCCCCCTGCCTGCCCTCTCCCCCGTACCTGCCCCCTGCCTGCCCTCTCCCCCTGCCTGCCCTCTCCCCCGTACCTGCCCCCTGCCTGCCCTCTCCCCCGTACCTGCCCCCTGCCTGCCCTCTCCCCCTGCCTGCCCTCTCCCCCGTACCTGCCCCCTGCCTGCCCTCTCCCCCTGCCTGCCCTCTCCCCCGTACCTGCCCCCTGCCTGCCCTCTCCCCCTGCCTGCCCTCTCCCCCGTACCTGCCCCCTGCCTGCCCTCTCCCCCTGCCTGCCCTCTCCCCCGTACCTGCCCCCTGCCTGCCCTCTCCCCCGTACCTGCCCTCTGCCTGCCCTCTCCCCCGTACCTCCCCCCTCCCCCCTACATGCCCCCTGCCTGCTCCCCTCCCTCCCGCTGTCTCCCCACCTCACCAGTCCAGCTTCCCCAGCTCTGTGTCTATCTAGGGCAGCTTCTCTGCAGTCCTGACCCACCTACAGCTCCTGGAGGGTTCCACCAAGACAACAGAAGGTAACATCTGCAAGAGTCTGCGGTAATGACAACAGTACTAACTGATCTGGGTTTACGGCAGGATCAGACTCAAAATTGAAGGAAAAGAGAGCCATTCCTTTCTCCCTCCTCCTTCATTTCCTTCATTCTCTCTATCCCTCACTCCCTCTGCTCTGTCTCACTGTCCTCGCTCTCACTGTCCTCGCTCGCTCTGCCCTCGCTCGCTCTGTCCCCGCTCGCTCTGTCCTCGCTCGCTCTGTCCTCGCTCGCTCTGCCCCCTCTCGATCTGCCCCCTCTCGCTCTGCCCCCTCTCGCTCTGCCCCCTCTCGCTCTGCCCTCTCTCGCTCTGCCCTCTCTCGCTCTGCCCTCTCTCGCTCTGCCCTCTCTCACTCTTCCACTCCCACTCTCTGTGTCAAAGAAAGAGGTACAGAATTCTTAACGTTAGTAACCCACCCTCAAAGACCAGCCTTCATTTCAGGAGAAATACAGTCGGATATCTAGGTCACAAAGGAGACCATGGGGAACGGGGGGGGTGGGGGTGGTATAGGGTGTGTGTGTGTGTGGGGGGGGGGGGGGGCAGGGTCAATGAATTCAGAGGGGGAGGCAGAGCAGTGATGAGATTGAGGAGTGTGCTTCACGACTGTCTTATTCCACCAGGGTTTGGCTGGAGCTCAAAACTGTGTCAAGGACAGTCAGGGAGACATGAGTCAGGGCCACAGCACTATTTGCCTCTCTCTCTCCATCTCTATCTCATTTTCTCCATTTAACTTTCCATCTCTCTCATGACACACACACACACACACAAATAAACACACATTCTGTCACCTATGACTAAACCTTGACCATCTGTGCCCCCCAAAAGGTACAGAAAGACAACACACACACACCTACCCCCCCCTCTCTCCCTGACACACACCTACCCCCCCCCCCTCTCTTTCACACACACCTACCCCTGACTGATGGCTGTGACATCATGTCCTGTACAGGCTCTCTGGGCTGCTCTCCAGGCCCAGACCCCCATCTCTCTCCGCTAAACCTCCCGTGCTTGCCTACACTGCAGCGCCACAGCAGGCCTACGGTACCAGGATAAACTGCTCTCTGCTCTCCAGTCAGCTATGTGAGGAAACCCTAACACGAAACAAATGTTTTCATAAAGTCGCAAAGAGTTGAATCAGCGTTATTCATTTCACAGTAGTTTGGGTCCTCCCCCCCCCCCCACCCCTCCCTCCCTCCTCTGTGAATTGACGTGAGTGTCTCTTACAGCAGCTGTCTCCCATTAAGGCATGATGCAGACCACATCTTCCACCCAGCAACGCTGCTGCTGCACACAGACCACATAGACCAGGCCCTCTCTCCCCCAGCAACACATAGACCAGGATCTCTCCCCCAGCAACACATAGACCAGGCTCTCTCCCCCAGCAACACATAGACCAGGATCTCTCCCCCAGCAACACATAGACCAGGATCTCTCCCCCAGCAACACATAGACCAGGATATCTCCCCCAGCAACACATAGACCAGGATCTCTCCCCCTACAACACTGCCACACACAGACCAAATAGACCAGGGTCTCTCCCCCATCACTCACCAAGCACAACACCACCTATTTGTCTAGGCTGTGGACGTACAGAAGTCTCCCTAGACAAACACACAGATCCTCCCAGAGTGTTTGAAGAGGAGGTGTGGTGGAGGACAGTGTCCTGGTGGCTGGCTCTCCCCTGCCCTGGCAGGAAGACAGTCTGGGCCCACACAGAGCAACTCCATGAGACTCAGCACAGCTCGGAGGGAGGGATGGGTGACACTTAGCAAGAGAAGGTCATAGGAGTGAGTGGAGAGAAAGAGAGACAGAGAAAGATACTGAAGGACAGAGAGAGAGAGAGAGAGAGAGAGAGAGAGAGAGAGAGAGAGAGAGAGAGAGAGAGAGAGAGAGAGAGAGAGAGAGAGAGAGAGAGAGACAGAGAGGATCTCCGCTTGATGGATCTCTGTCACACAGTATGAAGACATGTTGGGGGAGGGGGGGGGGGGGTGGTCTCTGTGCTCAACCCTGATGGGAGTCCTTCATTTCCTGAATTTGTAGCTTCCAACAGCAGGCAGGAAACTGAGGAGAGACATCCACACAACAGCTCCAGCAGCCTCTCTCTGCTTTGTAAATGTGTGTGTGTGTGTGTGTGTGTGAGAGTTCAACTCGGGTGGGATGCCTCTGTTTCTCATTTTAAAACAGACCTCATTGAGGGGGTCCCAGTCACATGCTGTCTTCCACAACACACACAAACAAACCTGCAGTACACACACACACACACACACACACACACAAATGCTTCGTCATGCGGTCCATGCCATGTGCCGTTATGTGGTGAGAGTAGAAGATAATTCCAATCCCACATCAGAAACAAGCGTGTGTGTGTGTGTTTGAGTGTGAGTGTGTGTGTGTGTGTGTGTGAACTTCTTTCCATCCTTCCCTTCTCTTTCCAACCATCAGATAATAACAGAGGTCTAATCAGGGCCAAGTCAGTTTAACACTGGCCCTCCACTGGCAACCTCCCCAAACCCACACTGAACCAACAGGACAGGGATGATGGCTCCCACATGGCCGAACGTGCGTGTGTGTGTGTGTGTGTGTGTGTGTGTGTGTGTGTGTGCGTTTATCATTATGATCCATGTTCACAATGGAGGGAAAACGCTCCTTCCTTAGGAAAGTTGTTATGACATCACAGCCCTCATCAGGCCACTTCCTGTCGAAGCAGCACCTTATAGCAACAGCCACTCAGAGAGTTAGTCCAATGCAGGAGGGACTAAGAGTTAGTCCAACGCAGGAAGGACTATGACAGAGTTAGTCCATAGCTACAGATACTCACAAATCCATTTGCAGCCAATTTATGATTCTGAGGCATAGTGCTGACTGTCCAAACTAAATTATGAAAGAGGGATCTTTGATACTCACTCAAGGGCGCAACGTCTTATTGATCATCCTCAGATATGCATTCTTCCCACCCTCCCCGCACACACACATTACCATTAATGTACAGTTTGTCAATATTCTTAATGCAAGTCTCCTTCATAATACATGATAATATCATAGGGCATGACCAGCAAGGTGGCTAATATCCAGCATGTTAATACCAGAACACAACCCCCCCTACCAGAGCTGGGGACTGGATCAACCCTGACCTCCCCAACCCCCCCCTACCAGAGCTGGGGACTGGATCAACCCTGACCTCCCCAACCCCCCCTACCAGAGCTGGGGACTGGATCAACCCTGACCTCCCCAACCCCCCCTACCAGAGCTGGGGACTGGATCAACCCTGACCTCCCCAACCCCCCCTACCAGAGCTGGGGACTGGATCAACCCTGACCTCCCCAACCCCCCCCTACCAGAGCTGGGGACTGGATCAACCCTGACCTCCCCAACCCCCCCCACCAGAGCTGGGGACTGGATCAACCCTGACCTCCCCAACCCCCCCCACCAGAGCTGGGGACTGGATCAACCCTGACCTCCCCAACCCCCCCCCACCAGAGCTGGGGACTGGATCAACCCTGACCTCCCCAACCCCCCCTACCAGAGCTGGGGACTGGATCAACCCTGACCTCCCCAACCCCCCCCTACCAGAGCTGGGGACTGGATCAACCCTGACCTCCCCAACCCCCCCCTACCAGAGCTGGGGACTGGATCAACCCTGACCTCCCCAACCCCCCCCCACCAGAGCTGGGGACTGGATCAACCCTGACCTCCCCAACCCCCCCCACCAGAGCTGGAGACTGGATCAACCTCCCCCACCACAATCCCCCCCCCCCCACCACCAGAGCTGGAGACTGGATCAACCCAGCATCCACTCTGTGCAGCTCTGGACCACAATTCAGTGCTACAGTTTGTGTTTACATGGGTGCTTTTCTAAGTACTCCATAGCTTCTCTGGATGACTGTGTGGAGTGTTCCATCCTGCTATGACTCATCAGGCCTAGCTCCAGCCCGTCTGAGACTACACAGGCCAACTGGGGACAAGCGCACAGAGGAAACCCAACATCCAGGCCGTGTTTCATAGAGAGGGAGAATGCTGCTGTCCGAGAACCTCACCTGACCTCTGGTGCGAGGCTGTCATCATGGCTCAGATGGAAGTTACACAGACACTTATGAGCTGGAGCGACTCATTAAAGAAAATCTTCACAAGAGATCTTCCGTCTTCACCGAACCCTCTTTGTAACCACACGCCCCCCCCCCTCCTTTATTCAGGGGGAACCATGGAGCATAAATTCACTTTAATGGCCAGGGTGTGAATGAGAAACCTGGTGTAAGGAGACTTTCCTGGACACACATCTGAGAAGCCCTATCTCAGCTCCAATCCACAGATTGTGTGTGTGTGTGTGTGTGTGTGTGTGTGTGTGTGTGTGTGTGTGTGTGTGTGTGAGAGAGAGAGTCGTTAGTCTCTGTCAGAGCATCTTTTGTTCTGCTGTAGTTAATAGATATCAGATTGTTGGAGGAGGAAGTTGAGGAGGGCTAAACCTAGATGCTCTGCTCCCTCTGCAGACAGACACTTCTGAATGTCCACAGGCCAATAAAGAGAGCATGAAGGGTCGAGAGAGCGAGAGAGCGAGAGAGAGCGAGAAAAAGGGAGAAAGAGAGCGAGCGAGACAGCGAGAAAAAGGGAGAGAAAGCGAGAGGGAGACTGAGAGAGACACTCAGGTAGAGGCGAGACAGAAAGCCCAAACTGAAACCTCACACGCTGGAACTCAAACCAGACAGGAGGTGGGGAGAGGGAGAGAAGAGGAGACGAGAGAAAGAAAACAGACAAGAAACAGGCTTCTATACAGTATGGGAGTTCTATTGGGGGAGGGTACTGACCTAGAACGTTCCCTGAGGGCACTTCCTCCAGTTCCTCCAGCTCCCTGCCCATAAGCAGGTACAGGTGGTCCACAGAACAGCTCTGCAGGTGGGGTACAGGGGGTGCAGGCTCACCTGCTGCACAGCCATCAGACAGCTGGGGGGAGAGGAAGAGAAAAGAACAGATTTTTCACATCATTTTAAATATCTAGGAGGTAAGGAGCCAGTGAATAAAATAATTATCAAATGGCTTCTCGTGGCAGTAAATGCTTCTCTTTAAACTTGAGAAGACATCTGCAGATGTAAATGAAAACTCAGACATTTAGTCTGTGTTCTCTGAAAAACTGCAGTGTAACCTTCTGAACAGTAACTGTTTTCATACTGCTTTTAATGATGATCTCTGGGGATTAGAAATTGGCCTGAAAATAGATTTGGTGCCGCTGAAGCAGAGCAGTAAAATTATCGTTAATAATAAACACAGGATCATCCAGAGTCAAAGATTAAAGAGGTCTGTGGGCTAGTTCACAAGGCTGTGTGTGTGTGTGTGTGTGTGTGTGTGCGTGCTTACCGCTCGCAGCCCCTGGGCAGGGTCGTACTTGGGGCCCAGTACGAACACTCGTTGGCCCCTCCTCACCACTCCACTGTAGACCCTGGCGAAGGCCAGGAACACCTCCTTCTGTTCCACCTGCTCAGGCCTGGCAACACTCAGACTCAGAGTCTCCATCTGGGCCGAGACCCCGGAGCCACCTGCAGAGACACCTGCAGACCCACAGAAGATGAGAGGGGGGAGAGAGACAGAGAGAGAGAGACACAAACAGAGTGAGAGAGAGACAGAGACAGAGAAACACAGAGACAGAGAGAGAGACACACAGAGAGAGAGACACAGACAGAGAGAGAGAGAGAGACAAACAGCGACGGATACGGAGACAGAGAGACAGATACAGAGAGAGACAGAGAGACAGGGAAAAAAGGACAGCCAGTCAGTCAGACAGACAGACAGGTACAGACCTGTACTATTTTCTTCTGCAGGATGGACAGTCTGGGAACTATTTCCTGATTGGCTGCAGCCTTCCTGTGCTTCAGCTTGCTGATTGGCCGCCATCCTGTCAGCATGTCGCTGTCTGGCCTTCTCTCTGCGCTCTGCCAACTCTTCTTGGGTCAGTGGTCTAAACGCGCGCACACACACACACACACACACACACACACACACACACTTCAGTAACAACAAATGTCAAAGACAAAATTAAAAGTATCACTATAGGTCTGCAGAGATGGGAAGTAACAAAGTACAAATACTTTGTTTCTGTAATTACATTTTCTACAAACAAATGTTTCAACAGAAAAAAGTGAAAAATATTTTCAAAAAAAGTTTAAACAAAAAGGTTTTGAAAGGCTAAAAGAATAATTTAATAAAACTTTTTTGGGAAAAAAAATTACAAAGATGTGATTACAGCTGGATTTCTTTGGTTACTAATTGGTGAGTTTGTGTGTGTGTGAGACAGAAATACCACGGTGATTGGAGCGATACAGTCCAGCTTTATAAAGACAAACAACTATATAAATAAAAAAGGCCCTAATTTAACCATGGCAACAGGAATCGCCATGCCGACCTACCACAACTGTAGGGAAACAGTTTAATTACATGTCTGCTTTACATAAATTAAGACGTCCAGGGCTGTAACCTCCAGGCCGACTTCACAGTACCACAGGAGCACCAACACTCACCCAGGCCCCTTCTCCACAGACAGGCCTGGTCACGGTGGATCACATGACTACAGTCCTACACCAACCACAGGAGTTACTCTCTTTCTCTAATCCTGCCACAGTCAGATTCAGTTTTTTTACATTAAAATGTTGTCGCTTTTAAAGCTTTTCTCCAAAGTGGCGTAAGAACAGGCCATGGAGAAAGAACATCAGGACATTCAGATTCAAAAGAGCGTTGTGTTAACAGTATGATCAAGTAAGGGACCTTGCACAGTAGTACCTTCCTTAGGCAGATGCAGTCATCATTGGAGCCCAGACGCAGCTGTGTCCTGACTCACTCGGAGCAGCATTCCTAGTTTAACCAGGAACTTTAGAAGACAACCCAGCTGACTGCCTGGGTTTTTCCTAAAACGGTCAAGTCAGTTGACTCATGGTTTCAGAAGGAATGTCTTGCTACTAGTTCTGGTCTTGTCCTGGTCGGGTCTGGTTCTGGTCTGGGTTCTAATCCTGGTCTGGGTTCTAATCCTTGCCTGGTTCTGGATTGTGCCCAGGCTCTGAGTCTCTGGTTCTGGCTTGGGGATATGTGGTGATGAAGTCATGGCTTCCAAACCCTGGAGCTGATGTCTTGAAACCGCAGCAGCCCACTGGAGAGCAGCCTGGAAATGAAACTATATACTGATACTAAAACTGCCTGCAAAACACACTTCATATCACGAGAGGCTTGTGACTCAGATACTTTCCATACTAGTTTGAGTGCATAAATATGTCACCAAAAAGGACAAAGGGGCTTTTGATGTGTGCGGCACACCGGTACAGCAGGTTGCCCTTTCCCTTTTCTACAGAGCTTCAGATGTTGCGTCAAAACCAGAATCAGACACATCCAAGTAAAAATGAATTCTCACAAGACGAACTCTTCAAAACTCTGCAAGAGTTTCTTCCTGCCGGCAGCTCCTGTAGTTCCAGCTAATAGAGCATCTGCTGTACACCTTACCCTGAAGGCTTTGTTCACTTGTTCCTTCAAATAAAAAGTACTCTTCCCAGGAAGAGCCATCTATGTTTGCATCCTTGAACAGAATTGTCAATTATGAAACACAAAAGAACAAAGATTTGACAGAGTGCACTCTGGGTACACAAGACACATCCAAATCCCTGTGTGTTTCTCCAACAGGAGGCTGGTGTGAAGCAGGAACATGCCTTCTGTCTGTCTGCCTATTCTGCCTACCAACCATACAGTTATACAGACCAATGACTTCATCAGCCAATCAGACAGGAGGCCCTTCGAGCACCAGGTCAACACCGTTGGAGGTGAAAAGATAAAAAGGCAAATATGACAGAAAGAGGGAAAAGGAGAGAGAGAGAGAGAGAGAGAGAGAGAGAGCGTGATAGAGAGAGAGGGGGCTCGGCCCTTCACTCCTACGAGCAGTCTTATAACTACTATTGAGACCTAAATTGATGATGGCTGCCATGGTAACAGAATGGTGCGTGGGCATGTGTTGATGTCTGCCAGGAGACTGAAGCTCATTCATACTCAACCTCAGAAGCAGGAATAGCATCAGGAACAGAAAACACTGTTTACTGATGAAGTCTCCAGTTAAGCATCTATAGAGGGATTGTAAAGGCTAATTATTTTCTGAGGGGAAAGAGACGGAATTGTAAATGATGACCGGTACACTGTACAAACTACTCGATGCGTGGAAGTATATATATATATATTTTTTTTTTACATTAACAGAGTATAAAGGATCCTTGACATTTGTGTCAACCATTAAAACACCTCCGCCTTCCCTTCTGAAGTAGACTGTTGTGCTGGAGACATCAGCAGGAACAAGAGACACCCCGGCACAGCTCTCCAGACTGAACAACTTAGGAACTTCCATGTTCATTAAAGTTTAATGTTAACACTGGGTAGACCCATGTCATCCAACAGCCCTCTCTCCTCCTGTCTGGAACAAACTGACTAGGTCTAGGAGGTGCAGCCAGCAGAACATTTAGAGGACATCTCAGACACCCACAGGGACCAGTCAATAACGCATTTTCTTGAAACCTTTACATTTGTATGGTTCAAGTGTATTCCTTTTGCTGCTCAGCTACACTAAAGAGGACCGAGTCCAGCTGGGAGAAAGAGGCAGAGAGCGAGGCAGAGCCTCACAATATGTGTGTACATGGAGGATGTTAGACAGACCTGCTGTCGCTCAAGTTAAACATGCCAAATATTGACCAAATGCTCAGTCGTACAGTATGTTTCCATATGACTTGTTCATGGGCCTGACCTACATAATATATGTCCTGTGCTGTAGGTGCTTGTGGCCTAACACACAGGGTGTCCAAAGTGATGTCATCACCACGCCACAGTAGGAGGGTAACCCTGCAGGCTTATTGTAATGCTACTGTACAGTATTGACCACTTGGCCACATGTTGCAGAAAAAAAAAAAGATATATAAATATATAATCGATGTGCCGTTCTGAGACCATAGGTAGCCAGAGATAAGCCTGAGGCATCCGCTCAGCGTCGACAAAGTAGCGAGCCCCAGGCGTGGTCTGAGAGATCTCCTGAGGATTTGTGTGTTCCTTGAATCCTTGCTTGGCCATGGGTGGCCGTGGATATGCCTGCTGTGCGTGTGCAGGCTGCGGCAGGTGGCAGGCATCAGAAGAGGGGTCCTCACAGGCTCATTAGGCAGGATGTTGGACAGACCTCGTCTGGCTCTGTGTGGGTTGACTGCTTTTACACCTCCTCTCTACCTCTCTGTCTTCCATCTCTCTGCCCCTTTGGCTCCTCTTCTCTTTTCATCTCATGCTCTTTATCTAACCCCCTCCCTCCCTCCCCTCCCTCCCCTCCCTGACAGCCTGTCTTCCTCTCTGCTCTCCTCTCCTCTCTGCCTCTCTGGGACAGTAATGGCAGAGCTGGCAATTAGAGCCTACTGCTGTGACAGGAGATGGAGAGAGGTGGGGGGCAGGGGGGAATGAATAGGGGGGCTGGGGGAGAGGGAGAGAGGAGGAGGGGGAGTCAGAGAGAGGTGGAGACGAGAGGTGATGAGGGAGAGAGGGGGAGAGGGAGGGGGTTGTGGGGTAGAGAGAGAGAGAGAGGTGGGGTGACAGTGGGTGAGGTGGGGGAGAAAAGGAGTGGGGTGAATGAGTTTCTTTCCACTCTGAGACCCAGTGTAGATCCTGGACACAGAGCACAGCCCGGGCAGGAAGGACCACACTAGAATCCCACTCCACCTAGTTTACACTAGTGCACTAAGTCTACACTCATCCACCTAGTCTCCACTTATCCTCATCCTCCCTGGTCTCCACTCTCCTCCGCTTTCCTCCTCCTCCCAGTCTAAGCTCATCCAGCCTTCAGTGTGCTGGTCAGGCCTGCCCTCCGTCAGGTCTGGGGGTGGAGGTGGAGGACAGCCTCCACCCTCCTACAGTCTGATGGGACCTCTTGTTACCTCAAGCACCCTCTCTGTAAAACAGCTGCGGAGCCCACCAGTCACGTCTCCGGTGCGGAGCATGTCTGCTGCTCAGAAACCAGGACGCCGCTGAGCAGCCTTGACCTCAGAGGGAGGTCAGCAGGGGGGGAGGCGGGCCCACAGCGCCATCTGCTGTCTGTCCAGGGGGAGGCGGAAGGGGCGGCTCCTTACCTCTGCTTGTTCTGGGGTAAGGCCTTGGCCTCGACGGCGAACATCTTGGACACAAACACAATGACCGGGGCCGACTCTTCACTGGAGCACTGGAGGAAGGCTGGGAAACAGACACACACACACTCAAAATGTAGATCGTTCTGGAACAGACCCTTGGTCCTGGTCCACATTTGTCGGATTCAGACAGACACACCTTATGTCAAATGCATGGGACAGACACACACAGAGAGAGAGAGAGAGAGAGAGAGAGAGAGAGAGAGAGAGAGAGAGAGAGAGAGAGACAGAGTGAGAGAGAGACAGAGTGAGAGATAGAGAGACAGTGAGAGATAGAGAGACAGTGAGAGATAGAGAGAGAGGCAGAGCACAGAGAGACATCACACCCGCCAAATACTCTCTGTGTCTGGCCAGACAGCCTGGGAAAAATACTGACATTAATTCTCTCTCTCATTCTCTCTCTCTCATTCTCTCTCTTTGTACTCTCTCTCTCATTCTCTCTCTCTCATCCTCTCTCTCTCATCCTCTCTCTCTCTTTGTACTCTCTCTCTCTCTGCTGGATGGAGAGGAGTACAGATGGCTCTTGTAAACACACAGAGGTTGTATGAATGTCCTTGTAACCCTGGAAGCTACCAGCAAGGCCAGGGAGGTAGGCTGGGCCAGCAGGAGCATTGATCCAGCCCAGCTCAGAGGACACCAAATACCATACCTGGCACGGCTAGAATACTAAGACATCTCTCACTCCTTCACTAATAACACTGAGATAATAAGAATATTGATGATGATGATGAGAGGCTCCGAGCTGTGGTGGTGTGTGTGTGTGTGTGTGTGTGTGTTTTCCTGCGTGTGTGTGAGGGTGTGTTACCCGTCTTCAACTCCTGGGTCTGTTGGGGCAGAGAGTCGAACCTCCGCGCCCCCACGCTCATCAGCCTCTCCACCCTCTCTGACACCATGTCCAGAGGGCTGGGCAGCTTCTCACACACCATGGCTGTACACACGCTCAGGAGAACACGCGTGTTGGGGTCTCGCTCGTGCACACGTGCACACACACACACAGGTATGCGCAAGCACATGGATACACAGACAGGTATGCACACACATACATATACACACACACACACACACACACACACAGAAGGATACACAACACTGCCTGTGAGACCGGGAGCCACTGACTGCAGATGGCAGCGAGGAGCACTTTGGGGTCTGAGTGACGGGAGTCTCTGGCCAGCACCTTCACTCCCAGAGACGACACCATCTTCTCCACCCTGTCCTTGTCTCTGCAGGGACAGCACATGCCCGGTGTGAGTCACATGGAAGGGGCGCTACACAGGGCGCAGGTCTAACACGTACCAGGACAGTGGGGAGGGCAGAGAGGGATGTACCTCTGAATGACGACAGCGTCGTATAAACTCCATATGCTGTCTAGAACAAGCTGCACGAAGAGAGGCTTCTTCCCTTTTGCCTGGAGAGGGAGTGAGGGGGAGAGGGGGAGAGGGAGAGGGGGAGAGATGGGAAAGAAAAGTTAGAGGTAAAAAAAAAAAAAAAGAAAAAAAAAAAAGAGAGAACATTCATCCAGCTCCAATCTGTAAAACTAAATGGATAACAGAAATGATATACAGTACTTCTACACATGATCTGAAAGAGCTTCACCCAGCATTCAGGGCAGGCTGTCCATCGTACTGACAAGAGAAGAGGAAGCTAAAAGGATCAGGGGGCCCAGTGATGGGGGGCCCAGTGCTGGGGGACAAAGAGGCAGGGGGAGGGGGCAGGTGGGGGTGCTACTGGGGTGGCACATGCATCCTCCTGGATGTGTCATTAGCTGGCAGTCAGACAGACAATACTGTTATCTAAGATAATCTAGGCTTTTATCTAGCTGTGTAGTCCCTCTCCCCCCCCCCCCCCACACACACACACACACACACACACAACAGTGCAGAGGTCAACTTGTCCAGCCTTTTACTTCTAGCACTGTAAAAGCATCCCGTTTCACGAGGGCCCCTGGTGGCAGTGAGTGCAGCACGGATCTGCAGAGGTCAAGCTCTTCACAGCTATCACAGATAGCTATTACACACCCTCCACTCTCTGACCGAGCACACCGAAATACCCTAAAAGCTTTGTTACTTCGTTTCTATACACGGCAGATCAATGGGAGTGACTGAAGGTCAGCTGGGAGGTATTGACAACGCCGTTCCCAGGCAGACACACGTCTGCCTGCCCCGAGCTGAGGAGCAATTATTGATCCGATCACTGGCCAGATGATTGATCTGTCTGGAAATGGTGACATCACAGACGGCCGCAATATATGGACAGCACGCCCTTCTCTGAGCTGCTCACCACACGGAGGAGCGGCAGCAGTTTAAACGTTCAGCCTTCGATCCCTCACTTCACAAGTCTCTGTGTGAACAGACAGAGTCAGAGACACAAACAGACAAGCAGGCAGGCAGACAGAGAGGCAGGCAGAGAGAGGCAGGCAGGACACAGGCAGGCAGGCAGACAGAGAGAGAGAGAGGCAGGCAGGACACAGGCAGACAGACAGGCAGACAGAGAGAGGCAGGCAGGACACAGGCAGACAGAGAGAGAGGCAGGCAGGACACAGGCAGACAGACAGGCAGACAGAGAGAGGCAGGCAGGACACAGGCAGGCAGGCAGACAGACAGAAGCAGGCAGGACACAGGCAGGCAGGCAGGCAAGCAGACAGGCAGGCAGGACACAGACAGGCAGGCAGGAGACAGGCAGGCAGGCAGACAGAAGCAGGCAGGACACAGGCAGGCAGGCAGGCAAGCAGACAGGCAGGCAGGACACAGACAGGCAGGCAGGCAGGAGACAGGCAGGCAGGCAGGCAGCCTAACAGGCAGGCAGGACACAGGCAGGCAGGCAGGACACAGGCAGGCAGGCAGGACACAGGCAGGCCACAGGCAGACAGGCAGGCGTGTACGGAGCAGTATTCATGAAAATGCAGTCCATGGCAGAACCCAGGTCAGCAGCAGAGCGGGAGAGAGTCAGTGTGTGGGAGGATGTCCCTGCTGGGTGGACTAGTGGCTGTCCGGCTGTCTGTACAGACCATTACCATCCCAGAACCACACTCGGCACTCATTACTGTCATAAATGGCACTCAACAACATCAAAACACAGAAGAGGGCTGGCAAAACTCATCTACAGAACTACTGCTGCAGAGAGAGGGGGGGGGGGGGAGACAGAGAGACATAGATGGAGAGAAAGCATGAGAGAGAGAGAGAGAGAGAGAGAGAGAGAGAGAGAGAGAGAGAGAGAGAGAGAGAGAGAGAGAGAGAGAGAGAGAGAGAGAGAGAGAGAGAGAGATAGAGAGAGAGAGAGCGACAGAAAAGAAAGGCAGAACGAAAGAACAGACAGAAAGCAAAACAGATAGTGTCACGGTTCACTTAACTGACAGTTAACTACCATGCAGAGCTCCAAGTGAGTCAGCCCTGAGAGAAGCACACCCTGCAGAGACACATCCAGACTGAGACACTGCTGACTAACTCAAGGCCATCAGACAGGTCAGGTGGAATCCGTGTGTCTGGGGCAGTTCTCAGGAGCCACAATGATCCTGTGTAGGCGTGGAGACCACAGGAGGAAGACGGGGGGGACGGGAACACATATCTGCCTGTCTGGCTGTTCGCTCACTCTCAAAGCAGTGTTTGGTGCTGCACAAATAAGTGGTATATTTACCCCAATCAGAGAGGGAAAAGTTAGCATGGATGTGTGAGGTGTATCTGAGACAGACTCCCAGGTGAAGAGCAGACCGTACCTGAGCTCCCTTCATGATCTTCTTGGCTTTAGCGTTGAGGTAGAAGTCTCCCCACAGCGTTTTCAGCAGGACTCCTGTCCTGATGCCCATCTTCTGGCTGTAGATGTCAGCAAACTGCTGGATGCTGCACACACACCATACCCACAACTGAGCCATGATGCTTTGTTTCTACTTATGCTATATTTTGTTAAGTACATCTGAATAAGTATCATCTTCCTCTGTTTACATATTTCACAGTCAACACTCGTACTTCAGATGACGAGGCTACAAGAGCAGTCGGATGGAGCAAAATGGTGAAAATTGACTTTATTTAGAAACGTATTCCTTCTGTCGTGTTCCCAAAAGAACAGTTCTCAATCTGACAGTTATATTTTTAGATGTCAGTTATTACAAGGGCACAGCTTTGAAACAGACGCTGTGAAACTGCACAGTCTGATTGGATACTGTGCAAGTTGTTTACTACTCTGGCCTTTGTTGGGTAAACCCAAACATTTAAAGTCCAAACTAAACGACCTCAGAAGACCTTCTAATTCAGATGAATTGACTGCAAATTATGGCTGCTGGGTTTTCATAACTGGTTACTGTGACTCTCAAGCTAAAGGTAAACAAAGACCTTGCAAAGACCTCATCCTTGTCTGACAGCTCCACCTACTGGACATCTTCGGTTTGTAGTTTGGGTGAAGTGAAAAACACCCGTTTCCCCTGACGATACCTTGGCTGGCGAGCTCACCTGAAGCCCCATCCGTCGATGGCGCTGGAGAAGACCACGTTGCCCTGGTCTGGAGAGAAGTAGAGGTGGGAGTCATCCGTCTCCTCCAGACCTGCGCTCCAGTCGTACACCTGCTCTCCCGGGCTCTCCAGCACATCCCCAGGGGCCTCCCTCCCCTCCTCCTCCTCCCTCCCCTGCGCCTCCTTCTCCTTCTTCTCCTCCTCCTTGTCTGCTCGCTCCTCCAGCACTTTGGATGTGAAAAGAGCCCCTGTCACAGCATTTACCTAGGGAAGCAAAATAAAATACAACTTTAAAATGGTATCTGTAGGAGTCAGGTGGCTGAGCGGTGAGGGAATCGGGCTAGTAATCCGAAGGTTGCCAGTTCGATTCCCGGTCATGCCAACTGACGTTGTGTCCTTGGGCAAGGCACTTCACCCTACTTGCCTCGGGGGAATGTCCCTGTACTTACTGTAAGTCGCTCTGGATAAGAGCGTCTGCTAAATGACTAAATGTAAATGTGTAGCCCTTTTACAAGCCTTGTCGCAGGAGGGCTTCAGAGATGCCCATAGACATGATATACAAAAGAGAAGTGTAGTTTCTCTGAAGGGAATATGTCCCACGGTGTTCTCATATCAAATGGTCCAGTGCTCCAGTGGGAGCGCTCTCACCTGTCCCAGAATCTTCTGCAGGTGTTTGTATGCTTCCTGAGACGAGAGTTTCAGCTCCATGATCAGTCTGTCTATCTTGTTGATGACCAGGACAGGACGGATGTTCTCCAGCCAAGCCTGACGTAGCACAGCCTGAGTCTAAACACACACACACACGTCCCTTTAGTCTTTTATCTTGGCCCAAAGTGAGGAGCGAGAACAGATAGAAACAGAGTGTTCTAGAGAGTGATGTGAACCTGTGGACAGACGCCTTCCACCGCATCCACAATCACGATGGCTCCGTCGCATAGCCTGACCGCCGTGGACACCTCAGAGGAGAAGTCTACATGACCCGGGGAGTCTATCAGGTTGATCAGGAAGTCCTTTTCTCCTGAGGACATGGGGACAAAGACCAGTCACATCCTGCCGTCAGCACAGCAGTACATCACACATGGGGGGAGAGGGGCTTGGTAAGTTTACATTTACATTAACATTTAGTCATTTAGCAGACGCTCTTATCCAGAGCGACTTACAGTAAGTACAGGGACATACCCCCCGAAGCAAGTAGGGTGAAGTGCCTTGCCCAAGGACACAACGTCATTTGGCACAGCTGGGAATCGAACTGGCAACCTTCAGATTACTAGCCCGACTCCCTAACCACTCAGCCATCTGACTCCCTTCCAGCTATGTAGTGAGTTTATCCTCCTGTCTTACCAGCTGCGTAGTGCAGAGAGATGGCGCTGGACTTCATGGTGATTCCTCTGAGCTGCTCATCCTCTCGGCTGTCCAGGTACCGCAGCTGCAAGATTACACGCCTACATCAGTATGCATGATGTATGTACAACAACATTCCTCGAAAATATTTGCTTACTACATTTACATTTAGTCATTTAGCAGACGCTCTTATCCAGAGCGACTTACAGTAAGTACAGGGACATTCCCCCCGAAGCAAGTAGGGTGAAGGGCCTTGCCCAAGGACACAACGTCATTTTGAGCGGCCGGGAATCGAACTGGCAACCTTCAGATTACTAGCCCGACTCCCTCACCGCTCAGCCATCTGACTCCCTTGCTTACTAACCTTCCCAGCTAGGCGGCTTGATATGATACCATTGCTCGCAACAAGGCAATCGGCCAGAGTTGTTTTGCCTGCAAAACACAAAAGTGGTTGTAGAAGTGGGTAAACAAGCAACATATGCGATGTAAACGCACTTCAGTATAGTTCTGCTGGCGGTCCTTACCATGGTCAACATGCGCCAGAATACACAGGTTCCTGATGTTGGAAGGGTTCTTCTGTAGCGCAATGATCTTTTCTAAGCTTGTTTGCCCCATGCTTTACGGTTCATACGCTGCTGAAAGAATAGTTAATACTTAGCTAGCTATTAGTTCCCTTGGACATCGTTTGCTAACTAATAGCTAACTAAATAGCTCATTGTTGTGCTTCAAAAGTAGACTAGCCCTACTATAAAAGCGCTACAGTAAATTAGCGCTTATACATAGTTAGTGAAGTTGCTTGACTCAACAACCGGCTATTTTGACAGATCATGTCGCGAACTTTGTCTGGATGCTAACAAGCTACAACAGTTTAAAGGACAAAATACATTAGCCAGATTTTTCAACAGTATACAATTACTACACAACCAAACGTACTGTATGGTAGTGTTGCGTCCCCATATACTATAATATGTTATTTTTGTACGAGAATGTGCATTACATTCAACACACATGTGAACATTTTCGACTCACGTTGCTTCCGGAAGATGACGTCGTACGTAAACTACGCCCCTTTATGGATGCCTCTGGATTGTACTACGTCGTTACCAGGACGACGGGGTGAGGTTGCTTCGACACAACTCGCTTCTATAGAAACGGACACAGTTGAGTGTCAAGTGGCGCAGTTTTGAGTTTGCCGGGGAACAGCCACGGTCAGTTACTTTTCGTGGCAAGAACATGATCCGCCAATGCCTATGCGAGATTTGTAATTGTGGGTAAGGTATTCAATAATTGTTATTTTATCTTCATTGGACATCGACAAGTTCCTGATTAATTGCGTTTTAGATGTTGTTTTATTATGAAGGACAATCGCAGTTACTCAACCACAACTGGCAATAATGAACCAGTGAGTGGTATGCAGATTGAGGTCACGTTAGCATCGTCATTGCTAATTTTACATTTGAACTGTGTTAATATAAAGTGTAATTATTTACTGATTGAATGCTTTCATCAACACTAGTTCTAGGTCAAGTAACCTACTGGGGCAGGGCAGTAATCATCACTAATCACAGGCACACCTTGACCTGAGCAAAGATATGCCCTTGGTTACAGAGAAAACAAACCTGCCCTTCTATAGTTGCGTCCTATGGTTGTGTTCCCACAGTCGAGTTGAAGTCATTGTTGAAAACAGGAAATGTCAACGTGTACCAATCTTCACACTGATCCCTCAGACGGCATCGTTGCCCACACCGGCCCACTGCCCTTTACGGGAAAGGGAACCAGGCATGTGAGCAGACAGAATACACAGAGAAGTACCCTGCTTATGGAGCGCACAGCCCACCCAAGAGCATGAAACCAAAGCCTGTGGATCACAATGACAGGGGGAAAATGGATGGAACAACTACGTTCAAGTAACTGCCTCGGGGCCACACCTTTCTCTAAAGCACCCTCTCATGTGCACGGACAAGCTGGAGAGATTGTCAACAACAGTATTACATTATTTACACTTTAGACACCTTTAATGTTAACCGTCCAGAGTGCACACGCTGTATATTTCTCAGCTCTCTGTATACTTTTGTGTCTGTCCGTCCATAACAGGACAGACTTCATCCCCTACGAGGTGAATCGGCGACCAGGTAGGAAGCAGACAGAGTACAAGCCCTATCCTGGGGAGATTGACATGGGGACGACCTACAAGCAGGACTTCAACCCCTACCAGGTCACGCCCTGTGTTGCCGTGAGACCCAAACAGCGAGTGCAGGCTGCGCCGGGCAAACTGGACACTGTGCCCACTTATAAAGGTGATGCATTCTACCTTAACTAAACAATTGACAAAAACACTGTACATACATGAGGTTTGTCAATTTCAGGTGTGTCACATTATCTCTTAGATTATAATAAAAGACAGGTATGGTTCTCAGGTATTCCCTACAGAATGGTGTGTGAGCCATGATGAGACACATAGCTTAACATGCTGATGTGATGTTTCAGATGATTTCAAAGTGTGGCAGATCAGTAAGAGGGAGCTCTCTAAACGAAACGAGAACTACCAGCCGTCCTCGGCCAAGTTCCAGGGCACCTCCACCTTCCAGGACGACTTCATCGACAGGGGCTTGGTCCCCAGGGAAAGCTTCAAACCCTCCAGTGTCCCCATGTTGAGTGAGGTTCCCTTCGACGGCGTGACCAGCAACCATCTGTCGTACGTCCCTCACCCCGCGGAGGCTCGCTACGTCAAGCCCCCGGAGGTGTACAAGCCCAGCACAGAGCCCCTCCAAGACATGACCACCCAGCGCAGGGACTTCCAGGGCCTGCCCGGGCAGCTGGCCCGGAGCTGCAAGCCTGACCCTGCGAAGGTAGCACTACCGGAAACGCACTAGCTGTAGTGTTACATTACATTACATTACATTTAGTCATTTAGCAGACGCTCTTATCCAGAGCGACTTACAGTAAGTACAGGGACATTCCCCCGAGGCAAGTAGGGTGAAGTGTCTTGCCCAAGGACACAACATCAGTTTGTATGACCGGGAATCGAACTGGCAACCTTCGGATTACTAGCCCGACTCCCTCACCGCTCAGCCACCTGACTCCCCAGTGTTACAGCAAGACTATCAATGTCATTCATTAGCAACCAATAATAATTCCAGCAATCAAGCCAATGCTCTGTTATATTTGTCATCATTCAGGCGTCATCTGACGCCCCTTTTGACGGCAGTACAGAGTTTCAGCAGCAGTTCCAGCAGTGGCCGGTGAGCCTGCCCCAGCTACGCAAGCCCTTGGAGTACGTCGGTCCCACCCAGCACATGGACATGAGCACCACCTCTGCTGTGGACTTCGTCAAGCACAACACCCAGCCCTTCACGTCCGCCAAGCCCTTCTGTCAGCCCCTTAAGTCCTCCGTGCCCTTTCAGGTTAGGAGGGGAGGGAGTAAATCAAGAGATCGACTGAGAGATTAGAGGTATTATTTGGTTTGTTATCCACGTCAGAGATGTCGTTATGCCACTGCATACTTTTGAATAATTATGTTATTTTTTTTAAATAGAATACAAGTATGCAGTGACATAACGACATCTCTGACGTGGATAACAAACCAAACCACTTAAAAATCGGTAAAAAATTGAGCAAGTTATGGTCATTTAAAAAGTACATGTAGCATCCACACAATGTTATGGGTGAGCGAGTTGACTATAGCAAGATGGCCGCCATGTGCGGACGTTCGACTCCGTTGTCCGGCAACGCGGACGAGACATCTAGTCTTTATATATATCTATGGTGGTGACAGCTTATTGGTCTGTGGTGTGGTCCTAGGGATACACCACCATGAGAGAAGACTTCCAGCCCTGGGTGACACCGAGGCAGGCTTTGATGAAGAAAAGAGAAGAGGAGATGCACAAAGCCACTGGCAAGATGGATGACCTCACCACCTTCAAGGCAAAGATGCTACAACTTTTTTATCCTGGCATATTATAGGATTGCTACTCTTAATTCAATTACATAACGTCCTTATAAAACAGCCCCTGTCTTAGCCCCTGTATCTGTTTTCAGTATTTTTGTCTCGGGTCCTCTCCTCTCCAGGCCCACTACACGACTCATAAGCTTCAGCCCAACATCAGCTTCAAGCCCCCCAACACTGTAGCGAGACGAAATACCCCCCTGGAGAGCGGGACCATGTACAACACAGAGTTCACTCCGAAGAGGTGTGACACCTAATAGGCTACACAGTTTGTATAGCACTGTCTACAGGAAGACTCCTACGTTATGAGAGTAATATTACTCTCATAATGTAATACTCTAATAATGTGATACTGGTAAACTGTGTTACTTGTAAAACTAGAAATGCACTGCTTCATAATATCACATACACGTTGAGTAATATGGCTCTCCGCACAGCAGACAGTGATGGTGGGAGTGTGTTGTTTTGTGTTGCAGGATCAGCGTTTGCCTGGCTAGCTACGACTCCCCTCCAGGGTTTGTGTTTGAGGACTCAGACCACAATGGGCACAGGTTCTACAGGAAGTTGTCATCTAAGAGCATGATGCAGGCCAGTAATGTTCCCGTGCAGAAAGCAGTAGTGGTGCAGTAATAAAGCTTGACTGTTGTCACAGAGACCCACGATTCTGACCTCATAAAGAGCACTCTACTTCTGCATTGTTTACGTCAGTGCATCGTATTTACCTACAGTGATTTTGAAAAGTATTGGCGATTTGATTAAGTATGTACACGTAAAAACTAAAATCTTTATTTTGGTAGTAGCTATTACTTACTCTACACAAATGTATTAATTTGTTAATTTGATTGAATATCAATGATGCTCCTATATCAAAATGCAACGTAATCATCACCATGTCTATCAATGTATGTGCCAAATGTCGGCTATCAAAACCCCACTGAAAATCCTGCAACAAATGCACTTTTCTTTGTGAATAAAATATTGAGCCTTTATGAAGAAACTAGAGAGGGTAACATTTCTGGGGCAATTGTGGTGTGCTTGCGTCCGTTGCAGCTGGGTCCGTTTTTTATATTACTTTATCACCTCCAAACTGTTTAAACTAATATAAAACATTCAAACATTTGGAGAAAGACAATATTTGTATTTGGTGGTAGACTGCATTAAAAGAAACCGTGGCGACCAAATACATTGATTTACCATCTAGCGATCATTAGCTGTCAGTAACTTCCGAAAACTTGGGGGTCTTATGGTGAGAAAATAATATATAATAACAGTAAATATGAGAGAGAATATAGATGAACAACGTAAAGGATCAAACTGTCTTTATTTGTAATGTTTTAGAGCACTTAAATGTGTCTTCAAAATACATTCCTTCAACCAAGTAATGCTTCCAAGTGTGAGTGTGAGTTTCAAATTAGTAGCAACAGTAGGATAATGACTGCATTTCATCATGTATCTACACAACATCTGAAACAGCACCTAAATTCATGCAAATTAAACCAGAGAGACAAAGGTGTAAACCTGCCAACAGCTAAGCAGCTGCTTGATTGAGGGTTTATACGCTAACATTAAAAGGTGTTTATAAGAGAATAAAGACAGATAACTATCACTAACTAAACAAAAAGGTAAGAAAATAAAGTCCCACAAAATCTACATACACACAATGTACAATATTGCACTTAAACACACTATATACATGACTTTACAATGCAGCACATGATTATAACCAACCAAACACAAGTAAAACATAGACCGATTGCTTAAACAGAAAACAAATGTCACTGTATCAAAGTACTTAATCCCTATTATGCTTTTCATTGCTGAACCAGTTTTATCCAAACAACAATGAAACTGTAGACAAACTTTCCTCACAGTACAGAAATCTTTGACATGATCTACAATGCTACTGCTGGGGATGTTTAAAACCACGAACGATTGTATATGGAAGATTTAGTACTGTATTTATGGCAAATAATGAAATATTGGGTTTTACTAACACCTGTCTTGTTTTCTCTACTGCGCCTTCATGTACAGTAGGTTGTCATGACTACTGCATAGTCACTCCAGTGACTGTAGAGACTAAGCTGTTATATGGTGCAGTAGTGACGTTCTTCTACAACCCAGTATCCCTCCACCCTCACACTTGAGAATAGTCACAGATGATAGGATATCTCACCTCCACATCAAATATCTACATGTATAATAATATTTATTATGTATAAATTAAATTATAAAACACAGGATATCCACCATTATGATCTGTTACCATGACGTCAGGAGATTCACATTCTATAGTACACAAGTCTGTTCTGTTCTCCTTATCAGGAGTGTCACTGGGCGCATTATGATTATTGACAAAGAGTTAAACATGGTATGAACTCCTTGTAATATGGGAAGGTAGTTCAGGACATGGTTGGCCATTTAGGTTTTAATTGATATGTATCCCATTAGTCACAGAGGTTTCAACTGGGGGGGGGGGGGGGGGGAACGGAATTTCCTAATTTAGTCTTTGAAGTTCACAGAAAGGAATTTTCATGGAGGGAGTGGTGAGTTTAACGAATCCCAGTAGTGTTAGGGTGTGGGATGTTTTACCAGTCTTGATGGAGATGAACTCCAGCCATCTTAGTCTCTGTCCTGCCTGCCAGCTACACAGCGTGGTCCATCTGTCCTAAGGGTTGGTGTTACATCAACTGGCCACTAGGTGGCGCCTGCTTCCTCTGAGCAGGACTCGCAGCACCTCTGCTTGTACATCTGAATGGGGCAAAGCTTAAGTCTCTTCACCACAGCACAGTAATGTGTTGTGTCCTGGCATTCACCTGCAAAAACAAGTTAGACATGGTCAATCATTTGGAAGAATTTTTTATTTCCTGGCAAGATTGTTTTACCTAAATGTTCCACGTTGGGTCTGTGGATATTGGGAAGATGTCAATACAAATTTTTACATTAAATATTAAACAGCAAATAACTCTCCTGCTTTGAGCCTGTGGTTGCTGGATAAAGACGATAATGCTGCCAAACGTAGCCTGGTCTTAATGTTTCCTCCCAAAAAGCTAAGCAATAATCTGCCTGTTATTCCGTTTTGAAGTCAGTGTGTGAGAGACTTTTCCACCAGCGCACAGTTTTACTAGGTGTTTCTCAACTAACAGACGTCAAATGCCACATTTCACTATCAAAAACATATCAAAGTATCAAAAACTGTAAAACACAACTTTTAACAGACGTTTTTACAGCAAACTCTCAATGCTAGACATGTGGCCTGGTACTGAGTTTACTGACACACACACACACACACTTACTCCCACAAGTGGTGTTGTTGCAGTTCTGCCAGGTGGCAGGGCGTTTGTGCCAGGAGCAGTGATGGTCTGCCAGGGTCCTACCAGTCCTCCTGTGGGCACAGTCCACCCTCCGAGACTGGAACCCACTGCCGCATGCCACCGTGCACGCTCGCCACAGGCCCACACGCCACTGCACGTCACACAGCTCTGACGAGCAGTTACGCACGTTCTGCGGCCTGGCGGAGGGGAGGGGGGGGGGGTGCAGTGAGTCAGTGCTCTGCGAGAGGTGTGAGAGAGGGTGTGGATAAAATGTGTGTCGTGGTGTGTGTGTGGTTTCTACCTGTGTTTGAGGTCGCAGTCTTGGTGAGATGAACCGTTGGAGTGTTTACAGACCACCGCCCGCTTCTGCACTGTCAGGGTGGGGCCTAGGCACCTCCCAGAGCACTGGAGTCACAGTCACACAGTCACACACAGTCCCAGAGCACTGGAGTCACACACAGTCCCAGAGCACTGGAGTCACACAGTCACACAGTCACACACAGTCCCAGAGCACTGGAGTCACACACAGTCCCAGAGCACTGGAGTCACACAGTCACACAGTCACACACAGTCCCAGAGCACTGGAGTCACAGTCACACAGTCACACACAGTCCCAGAGCACTGGAGTCACACAGTCACACAGTCACACACAGTCCCAGAGCACTGGAGTCACAGTCACACAGTCACACACAGTCCCAGAGCACTGGAGTCACACAGTCACACACAGTCCCAGAGCACTGGAGTCACAGTCACACAGTCACACACAGTCCCAGAGCACTGGAGTCACAGTCACACAGTCACACACAGTCCCAGAGCACTGGAGTCACAGTCACACACAGTCCCAGAGCACTGGAGTCACAGTCACACAGTCACACACAGTCCCAGAGCACTGGAGTCACACACAGTCCCAGAGCACTGGAGTCACACAGTCACACACAGTCCCAGAGCACTGGAGTCACACACAGTCCCAGAGCACTGGAGTCACACACAGTCCCAGAGCACTGGAGTCACACACAGTCCCAGAGCACTGGAGTCACAGTCACACAGTCACACACAGTCCCAGAGCACTGGAGTCACAGTCACACAGTCACACACAGTCCCAGAGCACTGGAGTCACACACAGTCCCAGAGCACTGGAGTCACAGTCACACAGTCACACACAGTCCCAGAGCACTGGAGTCACAGTCACACAGTCACACACAGTCCCAGAGCACTGGAGTCACACACAGTCCCAGAGCACTGGAGTCACACAGTCACACAGTCACACACAGTCCCAGAGCACTGGAGTCACACACAGTCCCAGAGCACTGGAGTCACACAGTCACACAGTCACACACAGTCCCAGAGCACTGGAGTCACAGTCACACAGTCACACACAGTCCCAGAGCACTGGAGTCACACACAGTCCCAGAGCACTGGAGTCACACAGTCACACAGTCCCAGAGCACTGGAGTCACACAGTCACACAGTCCCAGAGCACTGGAGTCCACATCCTCACAGCCCATCACATCCTCAGTCGCAGAGCACTATAGTCACACACAGCTACAGTAGTCACACACAGCTACAATAGTAACAGTAGTCACACACAGCTACAATAGTAACAGTAGTCACACACAGCTACAATAGTAACAGTAGTCACACACAGCTACAATAGTAACAGTAGTCACACACAGCTACAATAGTAACAGTAGTCACACACAGCTACAATAGTAACAGTAGTCACACACAGCTACAATAGTAACAGTAGTCACACACAGCTACAGTTGTCACAGAAGCAATGTACCTTTCCCCAGGGACTGGTGACCCAGGCCGGACAGCTGTCAGCGCTACACTCCTGTGTGTCTGCTGGGCGTGTGTTCCTCCCGCAGACAGAGGGCGCCAGAGTCCTGACCCCTCCGCCCGCCTCCACCTGCTGGCACGACACCTGCCTCTGCTGCCAGCCACTCCCACAGGGGGCGGAGCACCGCGACCACACAGACGCCACCCAGCTGGAGAGGGACGACAGGGTCGACATGCCACGCTGTCAAAGATGACCTCTGACCTTCGCTCACATATATTCAGCTGAGGTTGTGACAGGACAACACAGGGGATTGAGGGCAGGTGAAGACCTCTCCAGGTGTTTTGGTACCTGGACAGAAGCCCTCCTGATAGGGGGGTTGTAAACCTCCTGAACTCCCAAGCTCCTCAGGGGTCAGTAAAACACATCTGCTCCCACTATCCAGGCCTCCTCCAGGAAGATCACTCTATCTATTCATACCCCATCTGTTATAGCGGTCTAGGAAGCGAGCGAGCGAGTTAGTGGGTGAGTGAGTATTTATCCAAGTAGGATATTGCCAGTCTTCCCCCCCAGGAGAGGGCGGTACAGCTTGGGTAACAAAGCCAGCTTTGTGTGTGGATGGCCGGTGATGGCCCAGCAACAGGCACTAAGCAGTTTCCCAGAGCAGCACACTGCTTTGCAGCAATAACCCAGCCAGTGGCTCTGTGTCAGTGTTCCTTCACAAGGCAATAATCAGCTGATGTTTTTGGAGCAGGCACACAGAGCAGGACTAAACCTAAACAAATACCTGTTTTTATTCACACAGCGATGGAGGGAAAACCAGAAATATTTCAACAGGCACTAAGATGACAGTTAGTTCTACCAGGGCATACAATATTACAGTATTCAAGTTTTATAGTTTGAGAGTATTAAAGTATCCAGGAGTATATGCTGAGAGCCGCGGGCCTGTGTTTCATTATGGCGGGAATGAGATCTGACCTGCTCAAGAGACAGACATCATTTATATAGTACATTCAAGCCATACATTGATTCCTTGAGGAATCCTTCCTGTGTGTGATTCAGTGGGGTTGTGTCAGGGCGTCAGGTCAGGGTCCTAATCTCTAGCCCTGCTGAGGGCCATGAGTTGTCACCTTCAGATGTGCCTCGGCGATACAAAACCATGCAACTTTATTCGTCACACCACATGAGCAGGACCCACAAGACTACTGTCTGCCTAGCAGCACAACGCTGGCTGGACTCGGGCCAATGGCTGAGGTTGAGTCTGACGTTAGCCAATCAGCAGCATGCAGTAAAGCTGGCTAAGAGATAGCTTAAGGGCTGTGTAGAGTGCTGTCCCAGTGTGTGTACGTGAGTGTCTGTGAGTGTGTGTGTGACAGTGTGTGTACGTGAGTGTCTGTGAGTGTGTGTGTGACAGTGTGTGTACGTGAGTGTCTGTGAGTGTGTGTGTGACAGTGTGTGTGAGTGAGTGTCTGTGTTCGTCGTTCCACGCGTGTGTACCTGGGGGGGCAGTCCTGGCGGTTGCAGACCAGCGAGGGGGTGACGGGGGCGGGCAGGTGCTGGCACATGGAGGTGATGACCTCCTGACCTCCAGGAGACACGCAGCGGAGCCTCCTCTTGCGCTTCCCTCGGCCTCCACAGGAGGCGCTACAGGGGGCCCAGTCTCCTACACGCCAGCTGAACTCTGGACACACAGACGGCAACACACATCATGACTCTGCAGTATCAGAGGTTACAGGATGTTTAGCAGGACTATAATCAGGCCTGAGCTCTGGTTCACTACCACGGTCGAAGCTGTGCGCAGCATAGAACCACTTCTTTCTTACCTCGTCTCTCTCTCACTCCATCTCTCTATGTCTCACTCTGTCTCTCTCTCTATCCTTCACTTCGTCTCTCTGTCTCTCACTCTCGTCTCCAGCTTTCCCTCGCTCTGTCTCCCTCCCCGTCTGTCTCTCTCTGTCTCTCCCCAACTCTGATGTTACCTTGCCCCCAACCCCCCTCCGCCCCTCTCCTTAAGAGTGCTCATTAAACTCTGTTGATATTAGCAATTTGTCAGATGTCCTCTCTCTCATGGGGGGAACCCTGAACTCCAGCTCATGACACATGGGCCAGGAGAACTCGGAGGACTTGAAGTGGTACAAATCTCCATGTTAATTGGGGTCCAGTGATGGCTGCCAGCTGTGTCTACAGGCAGGCCTGCTGGGATCAGAACTGGTAGGACTGTGGCTGTCATGTGCCTGGACTCCATTAGAGGCCAAGCGGAGGATGGATGGATAAGCAGATAGAGGTGACCTGACAAGGAGAGCATTGTGTGTCTGAATCCTTTCAGACTTCACGCTCCTGATTTGTGTCGACTGGAGCAGTAGTACAGGTTAGCTGTTTTGTGATTTTGTAAGCCTGAATGTCTGTTGATGTTAAGTGTTTGATGGGGACTGGTGACACGTTGTTATAGCGACGCACACCTTCAGAGTGGACGTGTATCCAGGCAGACAGGGTTTGTCTGTGATCGCTGACTGACGTCTGGCATCTGTAGCGTCCTGAGAATGTTCCAAGGATAGTGTTGACTTCCAGGACCCGTCCTCCAACCAGCATCCGGTACTGCAGACCCAGACCCTGACCCTGGCGCAGACCCCGGCCCTGGCCCTGGCCCTGGCCCAGACCCTGGCCCACAGCCTCCCTCAGGGTCTGGTTCTGGAAGTCCCAGAGGACCGGCTTTCTGTGGTCCGGGACCACTGGACACCCTGGGGAGAGACAGAGATAGACTTTGTCTGTGTGTGTGTCTGTGCATGTGTGTGTGTACGCATGTGTGTGTGTGTGTGCCTGTGTATATACTGTGTGTGTCTGCCTGTGTATATACTGTAAGTGTGTGTCTGTCTGTGTATATACTGTAAGTGTGTGTGTATATACTGCAGGTGTGTGTGTGTGTGTGTGTATATACTGCAGGTGTGTGTGTGTTTATACTGCAGGTGTGTGTGTGTGTGTGTATATACTGCAGGTGTGTGTGTGTTTATACTGCAGGTGTGTGTGTGTGTGTTTATACTGCAGGTGTGTGTGTTTATACTGCAGGTGTGTGTGTGTGTTTATACTGCAGGTGTGTGTGTGTGGTACCTATGCGGAGGACGTCCCCAGGTCTGACGGTGACGCTGGTTCCCTGCTGAGAGGCCATGAGGACCCTCCTCCTGCTCAGCTCCCTGGAGAGAGGGGGGTCGGGCCTGCCTGAAGCTGGACACACACACATGCACGCGTACACATAAACACACACACTCTGTTCTGAGCTAAACACCTTCTAAGCAGTTGTCTTGTTGTGACGGTAATGTTCCAGTGACCAAGGAATGGCTCCTGGAGATCCGAACTGCTGATCTGTCTGCAAGTGTGTGTGTCTCTCTGTGTGTGTGAGTGTGTTGAAACACAATTCAGGATTAAAGACCACCCCAGTTTCATGAGTGTGGCCACTCTTTCCAGCTCTGCAGGGTATGTGTGAGTGTGTGTCAGCCCACCTTGGACCTGCACCGTGCTGGAGGCAGTGGATGTTCCTAGGGGGTTGGCTGCAGTGCAGGCGTAGGTGCCTTGGCTCTGGAGGCTGACGTTCCTCAGCCACAGCGAGCCCGACGGCAGCAGGACAGAGCCGGCGCCCAGCGGTCTCTCTCTCCTCTGCCAGCTCACTAAGGGCAGGGGCACACCTAGAGGGGGGAGGGGGACGGGGGCAGGAGGGGGGGCAGGCAACAGGAGAGGAATATCACACAGAGAGAGATGAATATAGAGGGGAAGGGACGGAGAGAACGAGACAGACATTAGAGTCAGAGAAACACAAGAGTGGAGAGAGAGAGAGAGAGAGAGAGAGAGAGAGAGAGAGAGAGAGAGAGAGAGAGAGAGAGAGAGAGAGATGGAGAGAGGGAGAGAGAGAGAGACAGAGAGAGAGAGAGAGAAAGAGAGAGAGAGAGAGAGAGAGAGAGAGAGAGAGAGAGAGAGAGGGAGAGAGGGAGAGAAAGAGAGAGAGAGAGGGATCACACTGGAGGATCATTCCTTTCAGACTGGTCCTCATCACTGAGACGGATCCAGCGAGCCGCCCTGAGCCAAGTCTCCTCAGAGTCATCTCCAGAGCGGCAATAAAAAACACATGGATAGCCTCATTACACCGGCACTGCTGGTCCAGATCTGGGTCCTGTGCCTGAGCGTCAGCCAGACACTGGAGGGTGCGTCCGCTTGTGGGCCAGACCATGCATGTGTTATGTGTCAAGAGATTTCCTCTTACTCAGGCTAGCAGCCAGACTAGCTGCCAGACTAGCTGCCCGGCTAGCAGCCAGGCTAGCTGCCCCTCGTAGCAGACAAACCTTCCCCAGTAATGGATGCAGAATCTGCACAGCATGCGTTCCTCCAGGAGCCGTGATTTTATACACTTCGTACCACTAGAGGGCGTATGTGTAGCACCTCTGTAGTTGAGGTGAATTGCCTCTTCAGTTGATTGTGCTGACATGAATGCTGATGTTAGACCAGACAGAGGTGGGGTCAGAGATGAGTTTTAGTTTGAGATTTAGAGAAGAAGGATCTGCTTTCAGCTTTCTCATTTAGTTACCGAGGTTACCGTCTGCACTCACCCCAGTCAGGTGACCAGATTCGTGTGTCCTCTGACGATGCAGCCGTGAGATTCTGATGAGTAGAATCCGTCTTCCAGGGTTTGTGTGTGCACAGGAACGTGTATGTGTGTGCGTAGCCTGTCTTAGAAGAAGACCATCTGTTTCTCGACAGGACATCTCTCAACGATTCAATGTGACAAAAACAAGTCTGTATCTCCTTACACAGACTTAAATAACCCTCTCACTTTCTCACTCTCTCTGCTCCCTCCTCACCCTGTGTCGTCATCTCCCTCCCTCCCTCCCTCCCTCCCTCCCTCCCTCCCTCCCTCCCTCCCTCCCTCCCTCCCTCCCTCCCTCCCTCCTTCCCTCCCTCCCTCCCTCCCTCCCTCCCTCCCTCCCTCCCTCCCTCCCTCCCTCCTTCTCTGACCTCCTTCAAGATAAAATCATATGTTATTTAAGTTTGTTAGTTTTGGCTTTATGGCCTCCCACTCACACACATACAGAATACGCCTACACACACACCGTGCACAAACGTTAAACCCTTCTCTCATCTCATCCAATCACTAGGCGATGAAAGCAGCTTCTAAATCGACTGTTTGTGGCTTGTGCCAGGAGCCATTCTACATAGATATAGCTCTCTGAGTGTGCTTATGTGTGTGTATTTGTGTGTGTGTGTGTAATGTGTATGCATATGTATATGTGTGTGTGTCTATGATATCCAGGTGCTGAGGGGTAGAAGGGTGTGTGTGTGTGTGTGTGTGTGTGCGCGCGCATGTGTGAATGTGTGAGCATATGGGTGTGTGTGTACGTGGGAGCCTACTGTGTGTGTGTGTAAAGCTGTGTGTGTGTACAGGTGTGTATGTGTGTTTGTGACGTCCATCTGTTGAGGGGCACACAGGTGTGGCTGGCAGCAGGTGGCTCTGCGCCAGGTGATGATTGGGGGAGTAAACCCTGTTGAGACCTGGGATCCAAACCCGCAGCTCAGCCCTCTGCTAGCTATTCAAGGCTCTGTCTCACTCCAGCCCATCCCTTACCTGGCTCCTACTGGCACCAGCTAGTCTTTACCTGACCTGTGTTGTTGACAAGCACCAGGTGTGGGAGGGTGTGGAGAGCGTGCAGACAGCCTCCACAGCCACTCACACGGAGGGACTGCTCCCCCAGACTCTGGGTCTCTTTAAACACATGATTACATCTGTAAATGACCCAGAGAAAATAAATCCTGCAGCCGACCACAGAAGGGCCAGAGCTGTTAGCTGTGGTGGCTTTACACACCATTTCTCCTGCTCTCTCGGCATCTCAACACTGCGCTGCTAAACCAGGCTTCAACATCAAACTGCCATCCCGAGGCTACAGACAAGATGTAAGAATGTCATTCATTAGGAATGCCTGGGCCTGATTCCACATGGATGCAGGTTGAATCAAAGCCTAGTATGTTAGAAGCCAGCATTTTAGAGACCTGTTTGTTAGAGGCCAGTGTATGAAATAGAGTCTGGTCTATTAGAGGCCACTGTATTAAAGGTCATAGTATTAGAGGTCATAGTATCAGAGGCTAGTGTATTGGAGGCAGGTGTTTTGGAGCAGTGTGCCAGTCTGACCCACCTGTGACGGGGCAGTCCAGGGTAAAGTTGGCCCCCGGTCGCAGGGTGATGAGGCTCCCCACCACAGCTCTCATGCCCCCCCCCTGGTCAGACACATTCTTCCAGGACACAGAGATGGCTGGAGGCTCTGCTCACACAGAAACACACACAGTTACACACAGAGTGGCATTGACACTGTACAACAATTACAATTAAAACAATTTATAATTTTTTTGTTAGCATCCCTATTTTGTACGTCGGAAAAATATTGATTACTTTTTTTTTGGTCATGTTGTGTGTGAAAATCTTAGATTGAAAACTATTTGGAAAAAAGGTTTGAAATAAGGTTTTGATCGTTTTTTTTTAATTATTTGTAACTAAGGTTGAAACGTTTTTTTGCATTATTGATTGAACAGTTTTTACAAAATATTTAAAAAAATGTTCCTTTAATCATACACAGTGAAAGGAGAGGAGAGGGGAAGAGAACAGAGAAACTTAAACAGAGTAAAGTGTTCAGACCGTGCTTGGTAGTGTTGGGTTTAAAGAACAGACAGTGCTTGGTAGTGTTGGGTTTAGAGAACAGACCGTGCTTGGTCGTGTTGGGTTTAGAGAATAGACAGTGCTTGGTAGTGTTGGGTTTAGAGAATAGACAGTGCTTGGTAGTGTTGGGTTTAGAGAATAGACAGTGCTTGGTAGTGTTGGGTTTAGAGAATAGACAGTGCTTGGTAGTGTTGGGTTTAGAGAATAGACAGTGCTTGGTAGTGTTGGGTTTAGAGAACAGGGGGACTCACCAGCCAGTAGCAGCTGCGTGGTCTCTGAGTCTGAGCCTTGGGTGTTGGTGGCAGTGCACCTGTACACCCCTCGATCCGCTGCTCCAGGTAGGGCGATGTGCAGTCCTCCAGAGCTATCCCATGATATCCTGGGGCACAAGAAAACAGCAAAACCTCACGGTCAGAACTTGACATACCGAGGTAAAGTGATGGCTATGGTGGGGTATACTCTGTGGCTGGAGGCTGGGGATGCTAAGCACATGGTAGATGTCCAACCAGGTGTATTTAACACTCATCCTGTCTGCTTGTCCCTGGCTGTGATGACAGACAGACAGCCCAACGCGTCGGAGCGCGCATCGGAGAAACGTTCTAGAAGGCCTGCGATCGTCAGACAGAAGCAGAACCCTCTGCTTACCGCCCAGAAGAACGTCAACATGACGGTGGGCCGCACGGCCTTCCTGACTAACACCACACGCTCGCTGCTCATTGGTTTATGGATCTCTGTGGGGCTGTGAGGGTCATGATGGTTCCCATCCAAGCCTAAGGAACATCGTCCATACAGCCTCTCCCACCCGCAAGAAGACTCATGCCTGGCCTGCAGTCTCAGCCCCAACACAGGTCTGAGATCAGCCTAGACCCACCTACATCTCAGCCTTCATCATTAGGAGAGGAAGATGGAAAAATGACCCAGGATCAGTGTTCGGGGTGAACCGTTTACCCTGCTCGGGTTTTCGTGGCTTCTGACTTCCCATTATAACCCAGTATGTTTTACATTGCTCTGCTATATCTACTACTGTTGATGGAAACAGCCCATGGAGGTTCTGCGCTTTATTAGAGGGACCAGGGACCTTACAGGAACGTATAAACCATTAGAGCGTGGAAAATGTGCTGTCATGATCCTGGGAACAGACGCAGGGTGCGACCGCTGCAGTGATGTGGTTCTGCAGACCTCTCTACCTGTAACACAAACCCTGGTTGGGATATCAAGTAGACGCACCAGTTGAATGGTAATGGACGGAAAGTGTAATGCGTTCACTTAGCAGATCTTTCCATGCGAAGTAGCTTACAGTTAACATATTCTTCAGGGGGAGAGGATCCATGTCAAACCGAAGCCCACAGCTTTGAAAATGTCTCTTCAAACCAGTTCAACGATTCAGACAAAAACAAGTTCAGATGTAACTCTTAACTCCAAAGGTTTGGACTGGAAGCTCTTGGTTGAATGGATGTGTTCTGGTGAATGTGTTAACGTTGTTATGGAGGTCCCAGCCAGTCCAGTACACTAAGGCCAGCCTGTGTCCTGCTCTCATGTGGTGTTGGCTCCAAGAACACGTCTCTTTGATAAGAGAAAGCCAAGGCCAGTGGCAGCAGCATCAGAGCTACTCTCACAAGACACAGCTTCACACCTTAGCCATGGGCCCTGTGAATGTCCATCAACCATCCAGACTTCTGCTCTGTTCTCCCTCTCTCTTCTTTCTCTCCTCTCCCCTTCCTCTTTCTCTTTCCTCCCCATCTCTCTCTCTCTTTCTCTCTCCTCTCTATTCTCTGGACCAGAGTTCAGTGCTGAGTGTGTAAAATTGCGGAAGGACGATGTGAGTCAAGGCCAGCTCTGTGGGAGTTGGATGAAGGGATGGAGGGGTGGATGGGTGGAGGGGTGGGGACAGGGGTGAGGAGCGTTCTGGATGAGTTATGTTCCTCCACAGGATCCTTCAGAGAAGAGAACACGTGCCCAGAGTTCTGCTGCTACAGAGAGAAGAACGTGGAACCGGAACTTCCACGCTGGGTTCTCAGAAGTAACCCTTGGACCAGAACCTGAGTACAAGCATCCCTCTGTTTTTACTGAGGCCACTGCTCCATGCCGACCTCTGACCCTGAGAGGCGTTCTGACACGGCCAAGCCTGCAGATCTGGACGACAGCCCAACACACCCAGACCAGGGTCTGGACCACAGCCCAACACAGACACCCAAACCAGGGTCTGTCACACTGACTTAGGTAGAGGAGCGGGAAAGGCAGGAATGAGGCATGTCGTGAGAGGACTTACAGAAGGAAAACAACTTCTCTTTGGAGCGGTCCGTCAGGCTGGCGTGTGATTGGCATGGCCTCGAGCGAAGCTGTGATGGCTTCCATATGCACGTGTGCGCAGACTGGAGAACCCCCGACGTGAGGGGTTACTCGCGTCTCAGCCGAGGGGTCCAGCTTGGTGTTTTAACACAGGCGGGGTTCAGAGAAAAGGCTCTGAATTCTAATTGGACAAATCTTGCGATGCTAACGATTCCAAAGACCTGTGTGTGTGGTCTGTGACTCCAGGCTTAAATGCCATTCAAATGTCATCAATATTTATGACCTTCCTCCGGAGACAGGAAGTCCATAACAGAGTCAAGCTAAATACCACTGAGAAAGGCCACACACCTAATTGATGCTTGCTATTTCCAGGCAACATACAGGGAACGGACATCATCATGCTGAAGTAGACAGTTGTGCATGGAGCTCACCTGCAACGCTAAAATATTTTTGCATACTGCAAAAATACCCTCATAAATGTGAATATGTGTCAATAAATATTTGTTATGAGCTTGCTTATGCTTACAGAAAGTACATTTGGCTGCAGGTGCTGTAAGAAAATTTCACTTGATAAGTTTTAAATAATGTGTAGTTTACTTAAATTAAGTCCCTGGATGAGCCATTTATATATAGATTCAAAATATAAAAACAAGATGATCCCACTCAGATGTTCAGTTTCTGCCGTGCACGGACCAGGTGGGCGGGGCCTCGGGTCTTGCTTACACCTGAGGAGCAGTGTTTACCTGAGCTCCACCTGGGTCCACCTGAGGAGCAGTGTGTTACCTGAGCTCCACCTGGGTCAGGCCTGAGGAGCAGTGTGTTACCTGAGCTCCACCTGGGTCCACCTGAGGAGCAGTGTGTTACCTGAGCTCCACCTGGGTCCACCTGAGGAGCAGTGTGTTACCTGAGCTCCACCTGGGTCAGGCCTGAGGAGCAGTGTGTTACCTGAGCTCCACCTGGGTCCACCTGAGGAGCAGTGTGTTACCTGAGCTCCACCTGCGTCAGGCCTGGTCTACACCACTCTGTCCTGCCTAACTAGGCAGTTCCAAAGAGAGCCAATGTATTAATTTTCATTTAGCACTTTTATCCAAAGCTTGAATTCCAGACAGACGGCAGTCTGGTGGGGTGGGGTGGGGTGTGGGGAGGGGAGGGGTGGGGGAACCACACCAAGCTGTTTCATCAGCTGTATGTTGTTGTTGGCACCCAAGCAAACGAGCTAACATACACACTCCACATCTGACAGCAGGTGCTTCATCATCCTCCACAGAAGAGCGTATCTCTCACCCCAGCCTGGCATCAGAGGAGAAGAGAGGAGAGGAGAAGGGAGGAGGAGAGGGGAGGGGAGGGGAGGAGAAGGGAGGAGAGGAGGAGACAAGAGGGGAGGAGAAGCGAGGAGAAGGGAGGAGAGGAGGAGAGGAGAACGGATGAGAGGAGGACAGGGGAGGAAGTGAGGGGATGAGAGGAGAGGATAAGAGAGAAGAGAAGAGGAGAAGAGGGATGAGCGGGAGGAGACACAGTTGGGTTGGAAATAAACGTGCCACTCACAAGGGCATGGCTGTCAGGCAGGCGCAGGGGCAGAACGGTCGTGCTGACCCCCATAAACGAGCACACAGGGAGGGCATTGTGCCATGAGGGAGCTGCCTCACCACAGGGCGGACATGAGCCTAGAGGAGAGGTCTCAGATAACAATATCTAACACAGACCCGCTGAAAGGAAAATTAGCAGCTATGCAAAACCAAAGGTAACCACAGATCCTATCGCGTAGCTGAGTTTAGATAACGTTGCGGCTGGGATTCAATGCGGAACACTATGTTAGTAATGTACTGTTTGGTGATATACGGCAGCTGTGATCTGCTACATGGAGATTGCGACGTCTGACCTGTCAGAGTTCTGTATCGGCGCTCCGTCTTTGGTCCAGGTGACTCGGGGCTGCGGGGCGCCCTCTGCTGGGCACAGCAGGAGCAGCGAGCGCGTGGTGTTAGTCAGGAAGGCCGTGCGGCCCACCGTCATGTTGACGTTCTTCTGGGCGGTCAGCAGAGGGTTCTGCTTCTGTCTGACGATCACAGGCCTTCTAGAACGTTTCTCCGATGCGCGCTCCGACGCGTTGGGCTGTCTGTCTGTCATCACAGCCAGGGATAAGCAGACAGGATGAGTGTTAAATACACCTGGTTGGACATCTACCTAGGTGCCAAACACTCACGACTGGAACTATAAAGGTCCAGTAATACTATATATGTTATAATAATGAATGATGATACATGTGTGATGATCTACACACAGATATGGAGTTTTACCTTTAGGGTGTCCTAGCTCCTGCCTGGTCCACTGTCCAGGGGTGCTCTGGGGCAGGGAGGGCTGGGTGAGCAGAGAGTAGATGAGATGAGAGGCCTGGTCCTGGCTGATCTCTCCTGCCTCTGCCTGCAGGCTGATGTTCCTCAGGCTCTCCAGGGGCCATGCCTGCTGGTCCTCCTCCCCACTAGGGGGCAGCACTGACACCCTGGGCCCTGTGAGGCTGGGTGTGTTCAGGCAGCGAGGCAGCCAGTCCAGCTCAGCGGTGGGGGCGGCCCGCCCCAGTCCGCCCGGGCCAGAGCTGGGATCTGATTCGTTCTCCGAAGAAGGCCTGTCCATCAGCCTACTGTCACTGCCAATCAGTTTGAGGGTGAAGGTGTCGGAGGTGGGGCCAGCGATGCACAGGTAGACCCCGCTGTCCCCAGCCTCCAGACTGTGGATCTTCAGGGAGCCAGACTTGGTGACCCCCAGGCGCTTGGAGTTAGGAAGGGGAAGGTTGTCCTTCTGCCAGCGGATGTAGGTCTTCTGGAACCTTCTGACTGGACACTTGATGACAAGGGAGGTCTTGGGGAGGAGGTAGGCCCGCCCACCGATGGTCAGGTGGAGGCGTTTCTCCTGGCGGGTCTGGATGTAGATGTGCTGGACGCCCAGGATCAGAGGGCAGCGCTTCAGCGCCATGTGCCCGCCATCCCTCACTGGCTCCTTGCCTGGCTCCGTCACCAGCTCTTTCCTTGTCTCCTTTCCTGTCTCCTTGATGGTGTCCTTCAGCGGCTCCTTGTTAGGCTCCTTTTCTGTCCCCTTGATTGTCTCCTTCACCGGCTCCTTGACTGGTTCCTTCGCTGTGTCCTTGGGCCTCATGTGTTTCTTGTGCTCTGGGGGGGGAGAGGCAGAAGGAAGGAACAGCCTGTCAAACAGTCAGCTTCATGGCCAGTTTACTGCAGCTTTCTTCTCTGTAGAAGTTAGTCACACAAAGAAACACTAAGCAGTAAAGTAGATCTATGGAAGGAAATTGTATTTGTACGTCATAGGTTTAACAAGAATTGTATTTAGTCAGTTTCTGTGGCAAGCCAGGTGCTAGCTATGTTTGCAGCTGAATGATGTTGATTCAATATGCAGCAACTATTGCAGGACAAAGTCACCTTTGTTCATGTGATTGTGTGTCATTATCCTGATCTCTGCTGAATGAGGGTCATAGTTACACTGTGAAGCCATGGAACCTCCCTCTAACTCCAGGAGTATGTGGAACTGATAGTGCGGATTTGCTATCTGATAAGAGATAAGGTCTGGCCTGGAGACTGCAGGCTTGGGGTGGGGCCAGCTCTCGCTGGGAGGGGACTCTGCAGTAAGCACAATAGCAAAGAATTATAAACCCCCGGTTAACACTGGGTCAGTCTCTCCAAACAGCCCTGACACACAGCTGAGATCACCCAGCCCCAGGCCAGCTGACCCCCCGGGTGGAGCTCTCACTGGCAGGTTTACACACTGGACACCCTGCCTAACACAACCCCCTCCCCTCCATACTCCTTCTGGATCAGGAAGGGAGAGGGAATACAGGCACACTGCTACGTTCACCAGGAGAACCCACACCGCTATATTCACCAGGAGAACCCAGACCGCTACATTCACCAGTAGAACCCACACCGCTACATTCAGCAGTAGAACCCACACCGCTACATTCAGCAGGAGAACCCACACCGCTACATTCACCAGGAGAACCCAGACCGCTACATTCACCAGTAGAACCCACACCGCTACATTCACCAGTAGAACCCACACCGCTACATTCACCAGGAGAACCCAGACCGCTACATTCACCAGTAGAACCCACACCGCTACATTCACCAGTAGAACCCACACCGCTACATTCACCAGTAGAACCCACACCGCTACATTCACCAGTAGAACCCACACCGCTACATTCACCAGTAGAACCCACACCGCTAAATTCAGCAGGAGAACCCACACCGCTACATTCACCAGTAGAACCCACACCGCTAAATTCAGCAGGAGAACCCACACCGCTACATTCACCAGGAGAACCTACACTGCTAAATTCAGCAGGAGAACCCACACCGCTAATTTCACCAGGAAATTTCACGGGAGTCAGGTGGCTGAGTGGTTAGGGAGTCGGGCTAGTAATCTGAAGGTTTCCAGTTCGATTCCCGGCCATGCCAACTGATGTTGTGTCCTTGGGCAAGGCACTTCACCCTACTTGCCTCGGGGGGAATGTCCCTGTACTTACTGTAAGTCACTCTGGATAAGAGCGTCTGCTAAATGACTAAATGTAAATTCTACATTCACCAGTAGAACCCACACCGCTATATTCACCAGGAGAACCCAGACCGCTACGTTCACCAGGAGAACCCAGAACGCTATATTCACCAGGAGAACCCAGACCGCTACGTTCACCAGGAGAACCCAGACTGCTATATTCACCAGGAGAACCCAGACTGCTATATTCACCAGGAGAACCCAGACCGCTACGTTCACCAGGAGAACCCAGACCGCTACGTTCACCAGGAGAACCCAGACCACTGCAGAGCAGATGGCTGTACAACATTGTGCTATGTGTTTTAGGTAGGGACCAGGAAATTCTGCAGTCTATTTATATGTCTATCATATCACACGTGTGTGCATATGCACACACACAGATACACACACACATTCATAAAACTGTGTATCCTTAAGACTCAGTCATAACCTCACATTGACCTTAGTCCTCATTAGCCAATAGTATTTATGGAGATGGAGCAGCTGGAAAGGACAGCTTCTCAAACACACATGCACACACACCCTACCACATACACAAATACACACCCCACCACACACACACAAACATAAACACGCACGCAGACACAGGATCTGCAGTGACATTTGCAAGGCATTCAATCATGTGTTTTATGGCTCCTGTCCCTGTTGAGGTAAGGTTAGGGTTTGGAGGAAGAACTGCAAACTCACACTGCGAATTCCTCCCACATAGTAAACTCTGGCTCACAGGGAGCACTGGGACAATGAGACCAGCCCCCTTCCCCCTTCTCCCTGACACCTCTCTCTCTCTCTGTCTCTCTCTCTCTCTCTCTCTCTCACACACACACACACACACACACGCACCTGTACACACACACACACTCCAACAGTGGGACGTTCCAGTGAATGTGGGACCAGTGGAATGTTCCAGTCTGTAGTTCTGTTCTAGCGGTTGTAGTGAGAAGTCGTGAACAGCAGGACCACCATCTGAACTTCCCTCTGAGCCTCCCCAGCATTCTCCTGCCCTGCTCTGGGCTGCTCTGATCTGCTCTGGGCTGCTCTGATCTGCTCTGGGCTGCTCAGGGCTGCTCTGGGCTGCTCAGGGCTGCTCTGATCTGCTCTGGGCTGCTCTGATCTGCTCTGGGCTGCTCTGATCTGATCAGGGCTGCTCAGGGCTGCTCTGATCTGCTCTGGGCTGCTCTGGGCTGCTTTGAGCTGCTCTGGGCTGCTCTGGGCTGCTTTGAGCTGCTCTGGGCTGCTCTGATCTGCTCTGGGCTGCTCTGATCTTCTCAGGGCTGCTCTGATCTTCTCAGGGCTGCTCTGATCTGCTCAGGGCTGCTCAGGGCTGCTCAGGACTCACTGACTCATTCTGCGTGTGTTTGAAGCTAAGATGTGTTTTTCCTGATAACGTTCCTTTTTCTCAAATTGCTCGGTTCAGATGTCAAAGCTCAAAGTGAGAGCTGTGTGTGTTGATGGAGTGATAAACGTCTGGTTAGGGACGGGCTGCTGGTGTGTTCTCAGCCTCTGGAGTAATCAGCTCCCAGGCTCGCAGCTCCAGTCTCTTCTCTCACGCACACACTGCACCCAGAGCGTCACGGCTGCTTAGTCTGGCGTGTCACATGTCCATACAGTTCCACTGTACTGAGTCCTGACATCAGATAGCTTCAGCCAAGAGTTTCACACACACACACACACACACACACACACACACACACACACACACACACACATACAGACATGCTGAGACAGAGTATGTTGTATGAGTGTTCTCGTGTTGCAGGAGTGTTTTGGTGTGAGTGTGTGTGTATAGTGTGTAGTGTTCAGGTGTGTGTGTGTCTTACTGGGGCAGGTCATCATGCGGCAGGTGCGTACTAGCGGGGGGGAGGCCAGGCCGGAGCAGATCCCCCGGGACAGGGTGACCTGCTGACCCCACGCAGTCAGCCTCCGACACACAGGCTCCCGCCGCTGAACTCCCAGTCCACAGGAGACGGAGCACTGCAACACACACACACACACACACAGAGACACACACACACACACGCACTCACACACACAGAGACACACACACACACACACACACACAGAGACACACACACAGAGACACACACACTCACACACACACACAGACACACACACACAGAGACACATACACAGACACACACGCACAGAAACACACACACACACACACACACACACACACACACACACACACACACACGCACAGAGACACATACACAGACACGTACTCACACACACACACAGAGACACATACACGCACAGAAACACACACACAGACACACACGCACAGAAACACACACACAGACACACACGCACAGAAGCACACACACAGACACACACGCACAGAAACACACACACAGACACACACGCACAGAAGCACACACACAGACACACACGCACAGAAACACACACACAGACACACACGCACAGAAACACACACACAGACACAGACTCACAGAGACACACACGCACTCACACACACACACAGAGACACATACACAGACACACAGGTTGTACAGCCAGTTTTCACTGATGAAGAGACAACACGGTTGAATGTTTTACCCTACACTGTAGACTCTACACTGTAGAGAGTGATGTTTGCCCCTGGTTCATAATGGGGTCTTTTCCACCCTTCCCCTCACCTTGGCCCACTCCCCCCCGGCCATGTAGGGCATACAGTCTGTCCGGGCGCAGGCCCTGTGGGGGGGCGGTCTGGTCCCCTGGCAGGCCCCGTCCACCAGCCTCCTGTAGGCCCCTGACGACAGCAGCTGCTTACAGAAGACCTTCCTCACCTGCACCCCCCCTCCACAGGACTGAGAACACTGGAGGGCAGACAGTCACACTGGTGTTAGACGCTCCAAAAACCTCCACCGATTCAGCATGGACACACACACGCTCGCTCACACACACGCACCCACACATATCTGAACACACACACATGCTGGCTCACACACACGCACCCACACATATCTGAACACACACACACGCTTGCTCACACACACGCACCCACACATATCTGAACACACATGCTGGCTCACGCACCCACACATATCTGAACACACACACACGCTCGCTCACACACACAAACCCACACATATCTGAACACACACACATCAACATACATACATACATACCTGAACACACACACATGCTCGCTCACACACACAAACCCACACATATATCTGAATATAGCTTACGCACCTCAACATACATACATACCTGAACACACGCACACACCGACACACACCCACCGACACACACACACCCACCGACACACACACACCCACCGACACACACACACACACACACACACACAGGCCTGCGCACCTCCTGCCAGGGCTCGGTGTCCCAGGCGGGGGGGCAGTCCAGCTGGTTGCAGGGCTGCAGGATTGGGGGTTTAAACTCCCTGCACTGGTCCTCCGACACGCTCACACCGTCCTGCTGCTGCAGAGAGCGCGTCTGCATGCAGTACACACTCCTGGTCTGGATCCCCACCCCGCACGACGCCGAGCAGCGCGTCCACGCCGTCACCTCCCATCTGGTGGCAAACACACACACAGACACACACACACACACACACACAGACACACACACACACACACACACACGCACACACACACACACGCACACACACACACACGCACACACACACACACACGCACAGACACACACGCATGCACATGCACACAGACACACACGCACAGACACACACGCATGCACACACGCACACACGCACACACAGATACGCACACACACGCACACACAGATACGCACGCACAGACACACACAGATACGCACACACACGCACACACAGATACGCACGCACAGACACACACAGAAGACAAATCAGTTCTCTACAGACTGAAACACATCCATCTCCATGCCATCTCTTGTTTGATTACATATGTCTTCCCTCTAACTGCCGGCAGTATTATTATGGCACTAACATTCGTAATGTCTCTGACTGAACCAGTGTCTGTAAAAAAACAAACACTTGTAGTTTTCTAATGTAAACACAAGAGCGGTCCAATAGCTAAACATAATCTGTTGTCCAAATGGAGACAAAAACATTTCATTTTCATAGCTATTTTACTTCTGTTTTTTTTTTTTATATGTTTTTTTTATGCACCCCGATAAAACTGTGCACGTATTAAAGTTGAATAAAACTATAATTTCTTCATCAACATCAGTTTTCCTGAGAACAGCGAGCACATTAGTCCTTCAAGCTAGCTGTCCCGCTGACTTTGGCAACAGGACACTCATTGGGAAAACAATAATGTGAAGTACATTTTGTGTGTGTGTGTGCATGTGCCAACACGTGTGTATTGCAGTCTAATGAAATGTTCCCTAAACAAGTGCTCAGTGGGACAAGCCATTTAGAATCAATCAGAGTTGCTTTTCTGAACACAAACCAGCCCCCTGCCCAGTCCAGCACTGGCCAACCAGCCAAAAATGAATCTTGTGTACTGCCCAGCATCACGGCAGCAAATGCTGGTTTGGCTTACAGTTTGAAACTGTCCTGTTATGATCTCTCTCCACCGGTCCCGCTCATATGAAGACGTGCCCTGCTGGGCCTGAGCGCTTGGCTCCCACGCAGAGACCCCCACTCCCTCAGAGAAGGTCTCCCGCTGCTACTGAAGCTAGCTCATCAGATGAGGTTATTATAAATCTGACCTTCCTCTTTCATGTCCATAAAAATAACTAACAAACAGACTAAGTAGTACACTTGAAATGGGAGGTTCAGTAACTCAGTGCAGAGGGTTGGGGAACATTTAACACTTGGCTGCTCTCAGTCTCGGTCACAGGATCTTTTAAACAACAGACTGGTGATTCATCCCTGATTAGACTCTTGTGAGCCACACAGCTAATCTGTACTGCCTGAATCCTGTTACTGTAAACAGCCAGCTGTCCTTGACCTGCGTGTGGCGTCGGTCAGGCAGGTGTGTATTATTAGATCCTGGTACTCCTGTCCCTGGGGGGCTGGCTGGATCCAGGTCAGAGGTCAACACAGCAGGCAGAAGAACCTGCTGGCTGGACACTGGTCCCTCGAATCCTCCCTCCTCCTCCTCCCCTAAACCCTCCTCCTCCTCCCTCCTCTCTCCTCCTCTCCAATAAGCCAGATACACATCCCTCCTTCACCTCCCTCCTTTAACACAAGAGAACCCCACCCTCCCCTCTCCACCCTCCTTCCTTCTACAACACAGAACCCCCCCCCCCCATCTCCTCTCCTAATCACCCCCTCCCTCCTCCTCTCGACTCCCAGTCCTCATTCCAATGTTTATCCTAGTTAATTCCACCATGCAAAACAGCTGGGTGCTTATCTTTACCATATTTCCTACACAGAACCTAATTTTCAGGTTATTCCAGAGTCTCAGGGAAAGGATTCAAGCTAGAAGCTTGCAGCTTATCCTCGGAGCCGAGTCTCTGATCCTCCGTGCACGGCTAAGACATAGCTTATTTCATAACACGAGTACAGTTTGCCAACGATATTGGAACCACCTGCGTTCTGTGTACGTTACAAATGACTAGGTCTAATTCTATTTGTTGCTATGGAGATCTGTGAGGATGCTTATCTGCTCTCCTGGGTCAGGTTAGAGCGTGTTTGATGTTCTCCTTCTCTAAGCTCGTTTCACATGACTTTGTTCTGAGTCAGAAACCTGCCCTCCTGCCCTTCTGTCGGAGGTACTGTGGGAGGTGCAGTCCAGGCCTGCTTGTTAACAGAGTTCTAACTGCACCAGGAGAGGCAGGGCTCTCTCAGAGATGCGTCCGACTCCAGCCCTGTTTACCTTGGCACAGACAAGGGTAAAATAGGATGTTGTTACTGAAACGCAAACATCCGATTAGTTCTCGACAAACATCGGGGGGGGGGGGGGAAGGGGGGGGGAGAAGCAAAATGCGAGCCTCCAGTGAACGGTAACCGAGGCGATGAGGAGTAACCATAGAAACCGCGGTGGGTATGGTAATGTATGGTCACGCTGGGGCCTGCAATCCAAAAGGGGGAACCGCCGGTGTCAAGAAATCCAAACTGCACAAACCTTCATGTTGAATCTAGGTCTGTTGGTCCCCTAAGCAGCAGCACCAGGTACAGTCAGAGAGGTCATATTATCCCCCCTACCTCCCAGGGGTCACTGAGAGAATCTATTCTTGTCCCCACCACCGTGTGCCAGGCCAGGCTGCCGGTGTTAGACGCTCACCTTGGAGGGCACGCCTCTGTGTTGCAGATGCGAATCCTGACCGGAGGTCTGCTGGACGCGTCACACAAGGAGTCCTCCACCTCCTCTCCTCTCCTCCGGTTTAAACACCTCGCTATCGCCACCTGCTGGCCTGGGGGACAGGGAGAGAGAGGGCTTACAGGGAGAGGGAAACAGGAAGTGAGAGATGGGGGGGGGGGGTGAGCGAGGCAGTGATCTGGGATGGAACCACTTTGTCTTGACTGGATCCTGTTGCTTCTCACCGGCAGCACAGGAGGCTGAACACAGGGAGAAGCCCCTGTGGTCCCAGTAGTGAACCTCTTCTCCTTGCGGGTGAAACCCTGGAGACTCCTGGAGGCCCGGAATGAAGCCTGGGACTCCAGTGCAGGGACCCCCGTTACAGGCTCTCTGCGTCTGGGGCTTGTTCTCCTTACACTCCTCTTCTGGAAGGTCCACCTCTGTCTGGGTGAAGGAGAGCAGCACCCTGCACTTCAGCTGGCGTGTCTGCCTGCCCTGCCCACAGGTGGCGCTGCAGGGAGACCAGGGCCCTGGGATCAACCTGCACAGAGAACCGAAGAAGACTGTGTCTCACCACATCGGGATACAACTAAACGTGTATGACAAGTAACTCCTGAATGGAACTGTAAACTCGACACACACCAGGATAGAGAGTCAGGATGTTGAAGTATCAGCGCTGTAACATACTGAACACATAAAAGATAGTGACTGTTACGCCGGGAAACAAACGGATGTTAAACGGAATAAAAGTGAATCAAACTAGACAGCCCCCCCCCCCCTCCTCCTCTCCCCAGCTGTGGCTGATGTCAGGTAAACTCACGCTGATCTGTAGAGATCTCTGGTTCAGCTCAGAGAAGGCTGCTCAGAGGACACATGGCTCATAGCCCCTTCTGGCAAAGCCAGCTGATTTAAAGAGACAGAGCTTCTTTCCCCAGCATCTTTCTGGTGTGATAAAAACATCCACAGGTTCAGCCAACCAGGCTAACCCGGAGAAACATGCATCGTTAGATGGTGTTGAACACAGGAGACGAGGATACGACAGCAGTGGGACGGGGAACCCTGGACGGAAGCCGAGGGAGCAGAATGCATGTTGGAAAGATGTGTAATTTATATGTGTGGTACGTAAGGCTTTACGGTTATCCAAATTACAGTTGGAGGAGGAGGAGGAAGACTGAATGAGAAGAACAAGAGCTGTAAGCCAATCGGGTTCAAACACAGCCTTGAATTTACATACCCTTCATAAAAACGTCTCGTTTGAGAGAAAGCCAATCCTGACAATTTGCTTGGCTCCGCATTTAAGAATTCATAATAACATACATTAGTAAAGCAATGTCAATCCAGAAAGGTCTGTTAAAGCAGTTAGGTTCGTCAAACTTGACATCCCCTCCTCCGGCGCCCCAGAGCGTCATCCTGCTGTGTGAGAAGGCCCCGGCGCCCCCGCCCCCCCCGGCGCCCCCGCCCCCCCCCCGGTGACCCCCGTCCCTCGATTAGATGATTATGAGAGCAGCAGTTTTCTCTCAGCTGCTGCAGACTCACAGGTCCGTGTCGTTTGCACACACCGTGATGTCAGAGTCCTCATTCGAAACATGATGGAGAAACCAGACTGAGTAGGGTGGGTGAGGTAAAGGTGAGCGTGAGTGTGAGGTAAAGGTGATTGTGAGGGTGAGGTAAAGGTGAATGTGATGTTAAGCTGAGAATGAGATGATACTACAATTCCTGCTGTGTGGGAGATGTCTGTGAGGGTGTGTGTGGTGTGTGTGAAGTGTGTGTGTGTGTGTATGTGTGTGTGTGTGTGTGTGTGTGAAGTGTGTGTGAGCTTGTATCTCTGACAGGTCCCAGGGTGGGTGAGGTTTAAATGAGAGTGTGAGTTGTATGTGTGTGTGTGGTGTGTGTGTGAGGTGTGTGGGTGGTGTGTGTGTGGTGTGTGTGGTGTGTATGTGTGTGTGAGGTGTGTGTGTGAGGTGTGTGTGTGGTGTGTGTGTGTGTGTGAGGTGTGTGTGTGAGGTGTGTGTGTGGTGTGTGTGTGTGTGAGGTGTGTGTGTGAGGTGTGTGTGGTGTGTGTGTGTGTGTGAGCGTGTATCCCTGACAGGTCCCAGGGTGTATCCGGGCAGGAGAGTCTGGGACAGCAGAAGTAGTCACATCATTATCAGGAGAGGAAACGACCGCAGACTTCTTGATATGCTCTGTGTGTTTAGTGTGCGTATGTGTGTGTGTGTGAGGGGGGGTGGTCTGCCCTAATAATCCTGACAAAGCTCAGATACAGCTGTACGTGTGCTCTTGCACTGTGATAAGGGCCTGTTGGAGATATCCGGACCGCCCATCTCTCTCCCTCTCTCTCTTCCTCTCACACACACACACACACACTCTGAGACTTCCAGTTCACGACTGATAAAGGGAAAGATCACCCATGTGGAAAGCAACTCTACAAAGACACTCTGCTCTCTGTGTTCCCCCAAATATAGCTCCTGGAGAGCTCTGCTCTTTCTCACCTCCCTTCCCCCCCCCCTCTCTCTCTCTCTCCTCTCCCTCCCTCTCTCTCTCTCTCTCTCTCTCTCTCAACCTCTCTCTCTCTTACAATCACAGCCCCCACCAGTGTGAACTCTTAAACACATGTCCCCCACATACTTTAATAAACCCTGAGATGGATGCCTTTGGTCCACCGCAAAGGACGAGGTTTCTCTCAGGCAGAGGGTTGTGCGAGTGTGTGCGGGTGTGTGCGAGTGTGTGCGGGTGTGTGCGAGTGTGTGTGAGTGAGTGTGTGCGAGTGTGTGTGTGTGTGTAGGGCTGCTGCCTGCATTGTATCTCAGCCAGGCGGTCTGTGTGGGTTGTTATTGTTCCGAGGTACTGTTTCAGAGATGGAGGAGATTAACTCTGCTAACTAATATTAGGACGTAGGGGGAGTTTGGTGTTCCAGAAACCCAGAGAGGTGAGGGAGGGAGGAGGTCCACTACTACAGAGCAAGCTGTGGTCAGAGAAGTACAAACTGGGGACCCCTAATGAACCCGTAAAGTCTGTATACATGCTGCGTTATATATATATGTGTGTGTGTGTGTGTGTTGGCATGTGTGTGTGTTTGCATGTGTGTGTGAGTGTGTGTGTATGTGTGTGTGTGTGTGTGTGTCTGTGCGTGTGGGTGGGTGTGTGTGTGTACTCACGTAGGCTCCTCCGTAGCAGCTCGTTGCTCCTCCAGCTCCTGGGCTTGTTTGACGGACGGCAGCTTCGCCTCCACGGGAACAGACTCTGGATCAGATCAACAACAGGAACAGACTCTGGATCAGATCAACAACAGGAACAGACTCTGGATCAGATCAGTAACAGGAACAGACTGGATCAGATCAACAACAGGAACAGACTCTGGATCAGATCAGTAACAGGAACAGACTCTGGATCAGATCAACAACAGGAACAGACTCTGGATCAGATCAACAACAGGAACAGACTCTGGATCAGATCAACAACAGGAACATACTCTGGATCAGATCAACAACAGGAACAGACTCTGGATCAGATCAATATCAGGAACAGACTCTGGATCAGATCAACAACAGGAACAGACTCTGGATCAGATCAGTAACAGGAACAGACTCTGGATCAGATCAGTAACAGGAACAGACTCTGGATTAGATCAACAACAGGAACAGACTCTGGATCAGATCAGTAACAGGAACCGACTCTGGATCAGATCAATAACAGGAACAGACTCTGGATCAGATCAGTAATAGGAACAGACTCTGGATCAGATCAGTAACAGCAACCGCATCAGAGGGAACCTGTGGCTTCACTGGGCTCAGAACTGTTCCGAGTCACAGTGAGGCAGGCCGGTCCACGGACTCCCAGCCCACAGGACTGCATGTTCTAGAGAGGGCTGTCAGGTACCCAGCCCACAGGACTGCATGTTCTAGAGAGGGCTGTCAGGTACCCAGCCCACAGGACTGCATGTTCTAGAGAGGGCTGTCAGGTACCCAGCCCACAGGACTGCATGTTCTAGAGAGGGCTGTCAGGTACCCAGCCCTCACGACTGCATGTTCTAGAGAGGGCTGTCAGGTACCCAGCCCTCACGACTGCATGTTCTAGAGAGGGCTGTCAGGTACCCAGCCCACAGGACTGCATGTTCTAGAGAGGGCTGTCAGGTACCCAGCCCTCACGACTGCATGTTCTAGAGAGGGCTGTCAGGTACCCAGCCCTCACGACTGCATGTTCTCACACTGCCAATATTGGCAACCATAAATCTCCGTCTGTCAACCAACTATGTATGTACCAGACCATTAACCCAGCTCATTATCACAGCTAGCACTGGGCTGGGAGACAGGAGAGAGGAGTGTGGCGTCTGGAAGGGGACTGAGTGTGTGTGTGTGTGCACGCCCTTCACTGAGGTATCTGGGTTTGGCTCATGGTAAGAAGCTTCAGTTATTATGTTAACTCATAACTGGCATCCGAGTAGACATCTGGAATATATGGTCCTCTAAAATATTAGCTTTTTCTAGACTGAAATGTTAGCTTAAAAAAACTGTTATGAAGTCAGGATGATTATTTGGGGAGCCAGAGAGGGTATAAATAAACCGATGGTGATTTAAGTTGATGAGCAGAGTCGCTTTTAAGAGCAAGCTGGTGCCTCCCACTCACTAACATCCATCTTTAGAGGCTGAGAACCTCTCTCTCTCTCTCTCTCTCTCTCTCTCTCTCTCTCTCTCTCTCTCTCTCTCTCTCTCTCTCTCTCTCTCTCTCTCTCTCTCTCACTCACACTCACACTCACACTCACACTCACACTCACACTCACACTCACACTCACACTCACACTCACACACAGTGAGGCCAGGGCCCTACCTTTGGGTTTGTGGCATGCGATGGGCACCAGACAGTCCTCCTTGATGAGGGGTTTGAGAGCAGAGCTGCAGCCTCCGGTGTGCTGCCCGCGGTGATCCATACACAGCACCACCCTGTAGCGCAGGCCCCGCCCACACGTCACTGTGCACTGCAACACACACACACCAGAACCAACTCAGAGATTGCACCTGGTCCACACGGTTCTAGCAAGTTCCGGGCATCGATGAGAGTCCAGCTATGCTCTCACCTGAGACCACTCCATGGCAACCCACTGCGGACAGGTGAAGGTGTTGCAGGACTGGCGCGTGATTGGCCGGGGGGAGTGTGTGCACTTCCACTCCTCCACCTGCGCGATCTGTCCGTGTGTGTCCTCCTCCACACACACCACGCTGCGGTCCTGCCAGCCCCCCGCCTCGCCACACGACACCGAGCACGCCGTCCACGGACCCTGCTCCCAGCTGGGGACGACAGGGTCAGCTGTGCTGCTGTACTGCACCTGACTGCACCTTACTGCACATTACTGCACCTTACTGCACCTTACTGCACCTGACTGCACCTTACTGCACCTGACTGCACCTTACTGCACCTGACTGCACCTTACTGCACCTTACTGCACCTTACTGCACCTGACTGCACCTTACTGCACCTTACTGCACCTGACTGCACCTTACTGCACCTGACTGCACCTTACTGCACCTTACTGACACCTTACTGACAGACAGACAAACAAGCAGACAGACAAACAAGCAGGCAGGCAGGCAGGCAGGCAGGCACACAAACTCCCTGACCAGGCCTTAAATGTCCATGTTTACATAGCTCCCAATCGGGCAGAACCCACTACATTCATGAGCAGAATGAGGCATTTGGACTATAAACGGATGCATGGGTGAAGTCATAGACAGTTGTGGGCTGAGGTCTATTTTCAATCCAGTGCTGTTGAAGGGTTGTGCTGTGGTAGAGGAGCAGTGTGATTGGTAGAGGAGCAATGGGATTGGTAGAGGAGCAGTGTGATTGGTAGAGGAGCAGTGTGATTGGTAGAGGAGCAATGGGATTGGTAGAGGAGCAGTGGGATTGGTAGAGGAGCAATGGGATTGGTAGAGGAGCAGTGGGATTGGTAGAGGAGCAGTGTGATTGGTAGAGGAGCAGTGGAATTGGCAGAGGAGCAGTGGGATTGGTAGAGGAGCAGTGGGATTGGTAGAGGAGCACCATACAGTGAGTGGTAGATCCAAGTCACTTACCGAGGTAGTGGCTGGAAATGGTCATAGGGCATCACCTCTTTAAATCCATCACTACAGGAGCAGACAGGAGCAGAACAAAGTGTTCAGATGCAGGCCCACATACACACACACACCACACCCACATCAACCACACACACCCAGACAACCACACACACACACACACACCACACCCACACCCACATCAACCACACACACCCAGACAACCACACACACACACAAACACACACACACACACACACACACACACACACCCACATCAACCTCACCCACCCAGACAACCACACACACACACACACACCCACATCAACCACACCCACCCAGACAACCACACACACACACCACACCCACATCAACCACACCCACCCAGACAACCACACACACACCCACACCCACATGAACCACACCCACCCAGACAACCACACACACACCACACCCACACCCACATCAACCACACCCACCCAGACAACCACACACACACACACACACCCACATGAACCACACCCACCCAGACAACCACACACACACCACACCCACATCAATCACACCCACCCAGACAACCACACACACACACCCACATCAACCACACACACCCAGACAACCACACACACACACACACACACCACACACCCACATCAACCACACACACACACACACCACACACCCACATCAACCACACCCACCCAGACAACCACACACACACCACACCTACACCCACATCAACCACACCCACCCAGACAACCACACACACACCACACCCACACCCACATCAACCACACCCACCCAGACAACCACACACACGCACACGCACACCCACATCAACCACACCCACCCAGACAACCACACACACACACACGCACACCCACATCAACCACACCCACCCAGACAACCACACACACGCACACCCACATCAACCACACCCACCCAGACAACCACACACACGCACACGCACACCAACATCAACCACACCCACCCAGACAACCACACACACACACACCACACCCACATCAACCACACCCACCCAGACAACCACACACACACCCACACCCACATGAACCACACCCACCCAGACAACCACACACACACCACACCCACACCCACATCAACCACACCCACCCAGACAACCACACACACACACACACACCCACATGAACCACACCCACCCAGACAACCACACACACACCACACCCACATCAATCACACCCACCCAGACAACCACACACACACACCCACATCAACCACACACACCCAGACAACCACACACACACACACACACACCACACACCCACATCAACCACACCCACCCAGACAACCACACACACACACACACCACACACCCACATCAACCACACCCACCCAGACAACCACACACACACCACACCCACACCCACATCAACCACACCCACCCAGACAACCACACACACACCACACCCACACCCACATCAACCACACCCACCCAGACAACCACACACACACCACACCCACACCCACATCAACCACACACACCCAGACAACCACACACACACCACACCCACACCCACATCAACCACACCCACCCAGACAACCACACACACACACGCACACCCACATCAACCACACCCACCCAGACAACCACACACACACCACACCCACACCCACATCAACCACACCCACCCAGACAACCACACACACACACCCACATCAACCACACCCACCCAGACAACCACACACACACGCACACCCACATCAACCACACCCACCCAGACAACCACACACACACACCCACATCAACCACACCCACCCAGACAACCACACACACACGCACACCCACATCAACCACACCCACCCAGACAACCACACACACACACACACACACGCACATCAACCTCACCCACCCAGACAACCACACACACACCACACCCACACCCACATCAACCACACCCACCCAGACAACCACACACACACACGCACACCCACATCAACCACACCCACCCAGACAACCACACACACACCACACCCACACCCACATCAACCACACCCACCCAGACAACCACACACACACACACACACACCACACACCCACATCAACCACACCCACCCAGACAACCACACACACACCACACCCACACCCACATCAACCACACCCACCCAGACAACCACACACACACCACACCCACACCCACATCAACCACACCCACCCAGACAACCACACACACACCACACCCACACCCACATCAACCACACCCACCCAGACAACCACACACACACACGCACACCCACATCAACCACACCCACCCAGACAACCACACACACACCACACACACACCCACATCAACCACACCCACCCAGACAACCACACACACACACCCACATCAACCACACCCACCCAGACAACCACACACACACACCCACATCAACCACACCCACCCAGACAACCACACACACACCACACCCACCACACCCACCCAGACAACCACACACACACACCCACACCCACATCAACCACACCCACCCAGACAACCACACACACACACACACACCCACATCAACCTCACCCACCCAGACAACCACACACGCACACACCCACATCAACCACACCCACCCAGACAACCACACACGCACACACCCACATCAACCACACCCACCCAGACAACCACACACACACACACACACACCCACATCAACCACACCCACCCAGACAACCACACACACACACCCACACCCACATCAACCACACCCACCCAGACAACCACACACACACCACACCCACATCAACCACACCCACCCAGACAACCACACACACACACCCACACCCACATCAACCACACCCACCCAGACAACCACACACACACACCCACATCAACCACACACACACACACACACACACACACACACACACACACAGTAATTCAGGTATCCTGCACCTCTCTGGACAGGGATCCATGTTGCACTCCTTCAGTTTGGGCGTGGGCTTGTTGTTCTCAGGGTAGTTGTGACACAGCTGTTCTGAGGTGCTCTGGTTGGTCCGGATGTCTGTGCACTCAGCAGAGTTTAGCTGGTATCCTGGAACACACACACACACACACTCCCTCAGCAACTCTGTCCTAGCAGTCTGGGTTGATGCTGGGTCACACACACATTCAACCATGTTGACCTAGCATCCCTCTGGCTCGTGAGGCAGCCAGTCTCACCTCCTCCACAGGTCACAGAGCAGGGGAAGAAGTCTGTCTCCACCCACTGGTATCTGATTGGCTGGTAGAACAGGAACTGGATCACAGTGTCCCTGGGCCCGCCGTACTTGACCTAGAGATGGATGGAGATGGGGGGCGGGGGGGGATGGGGGGATAGGGGGGGGTAGGACAGAGGAAGTTCAAGGGGAATCTCAATAGTCTACATACTTACTTCTTCCCTTGTCTCCTTGTGTCCCTGCCCTAAGTGCTCCATCCATCTGCTGTCCACATGGAGGTGACGCTGAGGGCGTCTTTAGGCTGTAGAGGCAGACAGTGTGTTCTGGGGAGTCAGGTGGCTGAGCGGTGAGGGAATCGGGCTAGTAATCCGAAGGTTGCCAGTTCGATTCCCGGTCACGCCAACTGACGTTGTGTCCTTGGGCAAGGCACTTCACCCTACTTGCCTCGGGGGAATGTCCCTGTACTTACTGTAAGTCGCTCTGGATAAGAGCGTCTGCTAAATGACTAAAATGTAAATGTAATGTAACCACATCCTAATGATGGACCTAGAAACCCTGTTCAGAACTGTAGATGTTTGGATACAGACTTGGTTGCCAACCCAAACCAGCCTAGCATGCCTCATCAGTCTGCAGATATTCTGCAATCAGGGCTTTGGGTCCCATTCCCTCACACAATCTGTGTAATCACATGAATTATGTCAACATTAATAATTATGTTTAATAAACAAGAGAAACGAACATTAGATAACAACTTTTTTTTTACATTTCTGTCCAACTCCTCCAAAATGCTGCACCCTGAGGTCACTTCCTCCTTGCTTCACAAAGACCCCTCCCACCCAGGGAGGACTAAAAGGAGGATTACAGAGTCACAAACTGGGGTCTTGTCAAGTTCTTGCGTGTCTCACCTTGATGATGTAATCGGCTCTGAGCGGTCCGTGAGCCCTGAGTGTCTGTCTATCCGTCCCTCGCTGGTAGTCCAGGCTGGTGTTCCCTATCAGGAAGGACCCTGTGGACAGCAGGCTGTGCTCCTCTCTCTTCCCCTGCACAGGGACAGCCTCGATGACTGAGAGAGACAGGGAGAGAGAAGGAGAGGGAAAAAGAAAGAGGGAGATATGCGTTGAAGACATCAAAGCATGTGAAGATAAACACTTTCTTGTGACACCAATTCGTGTAACCCTAAAGTTGGTGTGAGGGATAATAAACACTGTGTAGTCGAGGTTATGTTTTTGTGGAGAACATAATTATAATCATCTGTTGCCCGCCCAGTCCTCTGCTTTTTTCTTGTCACTTCTCCTCTCTGTCTCTCTCTCTCTCTCTCTCTCTCTCTCTCTCTCTCTCTCTCTCTCTCTCTCTCTCTCTCTCTCTCTCTCTCTCACTCTCTCTCTACCTCTTTCTCATGTTTTGTTTCTCTATCACTAACAAGGTGTTTTTTCTGACAATATCGTTTATTACAGAAAAATGAAAAACTGGTTTCTCAAATAAACTGACTCAAACAACAGCATTTCAAACACTCGATTATTTCAACAAATGTTTCTGAAATGACCATCTATGTTGTAGTAATTTCCAACATAATTTAAAGTAGTTTCACAACTTGAAACCATTAACAGCCACATAGCCTAGGCCCCTTCACAAAAATAAGCGATTTTGAATCTAAATACACCTAAAAGACCCTCTCTCCTGATGATACAGAGATCAGAGTGTATGAACAGTGAACTGGGCTACAGGGGACTCTGTGTGTTTAGTTTCCCCCCTTTTACTGTGGTCTTTTCCCCTTTAAACTTCACTCCTCTCTTCCACGTCCGCCACACAAGTCTCCTGATGTCTGACAAACGATCTGCTAAAGTCATTTCAAGGTCACTCTAACTCCCCCTCCTGAAACATCTGACCAAACACACATCCAGTTAAGCCTGGAGCTCTTGGGTATACAGTGATGTTGGACCTCCAGTGCATCGTGATGCTGCCTCCAGTGAGTCAGCTGGAGGTCTCCCCACACACACGCACACACACACACACACACACACGTACACACACTGACCACGCACACATACTTATTGTACTGGGACCACACACACACACACACACGTACACACACTGACCACGCACACATACTTATTGTACTGGGACCACACACACACACACACACGTACACACACTGACCACGCACACATACTTATTGTACTGGGACCACACACACACACACACGTACACACACTGACCACGCACACATACTTATTGTACTGTGACCACACACACACACACTTACACACACTGACCACGCACACAAACCTATTGTACTGGGACCACACACACACACACAAACTTACTGAGCCCACACACCACACACACTTAGTGGGACCACACACAACACACATTCATAGATCACACTGTAGAGATCCGTTCAATACTCTAAGCAGTCTAACACCACTCCACTCACGCACACTAACACCTACGCACACACATACAGTATCAATAGCAAACATACTGGCAATGTACACACAGGAAACACAGTCCATAAATATGACAAGCACAAGCTCCAACACAAGCCAAGGTTCCGTTCTTACCCTCTCTCTCTCTCTCTCTCTCTCTCTCTCTCTCTCTCTCTCTCTCTCTCTCTCTCTCTCTCTCTCTAACCCCCACCCCTTCTCTTTCTCTCTTTTTCTCTCGCTAAACCCATCTCTCTCTTTTCTCTGGCTAATCCCCATCTCTCTCTTCTCTCTTTCCAAACCCCCCCATCTCTCTCTCTTACTAACCTCATCGCCCTCTCTCTCCTCTCTCTTTCTCCCTAACCCCCTCTCTCTCTGCTACTAACCTTCATCTCTTGGTCTCTCTTCTCTCTCTCCCAACCCCCCGCCTCTCTCTCTCACTAACTCCGATCTCTCTCGTCTCCGATCTCCCTCTCTCCTTTCCCTCCTCTCTCCTCTTCTCTTCTCTCCCTCTCTCCTCTCCTCTCTCCTCTTCCTCTCTTTTCTCCTCTTCCTCTCTCCTCTCCCTCTCCCTCTCCCTCTCTCCTCTCCCTCTCCCTCTCTCCTCTCCCTCTCTCCTCTCCCTCTCCCTCTCCCTCTCCCTCTCTCCTCTCCCTCTCTCCTCTCCCTCTCCCTCTCCCTCTCCCTCTCTCCTCTCCCTCTCTCCTCTCCCTCTCTCCTCTCCTATCCCTCTCTCCTGCTGTTATTAATCTCTCTGTACTTCTCTGTGCTCAGCATCTCTGGAGTAGGCAGAATCCCTTTAAGGTCTGCAGTGGCAAAGCATGACATGGAAGATGATGTTTGTTTGTATACATGTGTACGGACAATGCATCTACTCACTAATGTGATGTGGGCCCTTGGCACTCAGCCTCACACCTCGACTGCCCTGGGGAACCTCCAGCACCGTCTTCACAGCTGCAGGACACACACACACACACACACACACACACACAAGCTGTTAACTCACTGTTTCACATCTGCAAGCATTTGGATACGACGTGTTGAAGTACTCGACCATGATCACTTATCAACTGTGATGAGGACAAATACAACCGTGCTGAAATACCAAAGAGATTGAATAAAAAGAAAAGAATGCTTCAGTGTAAAAGCATACTCTGTAATTCTGACCCCAAGTATAAATTAGCAGTGATAACCTGAACTCTGCCACTCCATTGGCCAAGTCTTAATGTGCTAACTGGAAACAAGGAAAACAATATTAAGAAACATACTCAAAACAGCATGACTTTCTTTTTGCCAAAGGAAAAGAGCATTTTACATACGTGTACAGTTATGTGCCTGTGAGTGTGTGAGAGTGAGAGAGAATGTCTCTACAACCAAACTAGCAGTATATATATTATGCATGTGTCTATACCATAAGCCCATGTGTTGAAATGTGATCTCTGCCCTACCAGCACACACAGGGCTGCAGATATGCTTCTGTATGTGAAAAAGCTCTTTCTGGCTGTAGGATGACTTTCACTTTGTTACGTTCAAAAATACTGCATTTTCAGGTGCCGCCTGAGTATCCCGATGTGGCTGAGGGCGGCAGCTTGCTAAGGAGGTGAGAGCTTTATAGAGGAGTGAAGTGCTAATGCTATTTCTGTAGTTTAGGAAGGCTACTTTTCCCTCTGGCTGCAAACGGGCAACCCGTGCAACAATTAAGCTGCTCTGGATGTCGGCCAGAGTCTCTGGTGCCCAAAAATAATTACGCTTGGAAACTGTATCGGCAACACTCTGAATTTATGAGGGTGATGAAATCAATTCATGCCATTTCATTTCTTTTTCGATCGTCTGAAGGAAAAAAAGGTTGAGCCAGATACGTTATAAAGTGACCTTCCAAACAAATTATGGAAATGAAACATTGTTAGGCTGTTAAGAGTTCAGTTTAAATCAGTCTATCATGACTGGACCTGGACAAGAGGGATTAATACAGTCGATTCATATTCTAGACACAAAGAGGGACACCATTCACAATCATAAATTATGTATGATAAACAAACAGGATAGTGTGAACGTGTTTGTATGTGAGTGTGTGTGAGTGTGTGAGTGTGTGTGTGTGTGTGTATCATGGGGGAGGCAGGGAGCAGTGGTGTCTGACCACAGAGGAATTGACCTGACAGAACAGTCTTCATTATGAGCTTGTCCCCGGACTCCTCTACACCTCCAGACCCTAGACCCCTAGACCCCTAGACCACTAGACCACTAGACCACTAGAACCCAGATCCCAACGCCCATTTCAGAGCCTGGAGAGCCAGGCCCAGACTAGGGCGATGTGGGCCCCGCTGTGCCAGCTCCTCTCTGGGAGCCCAGGGAAAGGTCTGTGTCAGCGAGGGCTACGGTGAGTTATTGGCTAGACGGTCTTTATTAGAGAGAGCATAATGCGCTTGGATTAGGTTACTCATAGATCTGGTTAAACAGGCTCTTTAAGGGAACGGGCATGATGCTATGAAAACGCCTGCTCACTGAAACAAAAGCTCCAGTATTTCTTTGTCTGACTCCGTTTGAGCGCTCGCTTCGGAACGGGAGTGACTCTTGGACGAGGAGGGGGGACTTAAGTGCAACTGGCAGCCCATGCTGATGCAGGGGACTGTCCAAACACAATATAAGGTCTCTTTCCACGGCAGCAGACGGATGCCATCTCTATTAGGACAGTGTACAAAGACAGCCTTGTGTGCTAGCAAGCAGAAGCAAGCTAGGGTACTGGGAGAAGGGACAGAGAAACATACTAAGCTTGGATTTCAAATGGGTTTCACTCAGCTAACCTCATGGCACCTTTCAACGATTCTGGTTTTCCATTGAGAGCTTGATGCTGGACTACAGTCCAACGGCAGACTTCTGAGTGATCAAAGACCGGCAGCTCTGGACGGAGGATGACACATAGCAAAACACCCACCAACAATTAAAAGAGAGACATAAATATTTACGTTTTCTGGCTGTTAACTTTAATGCTGATGTTTTTTCAAGCGGTCAGCCATGTTTATTTCAACTCCTCAGTACTGTGCGTGCCAAAAACAAGTTCATTTGAAAAATTTGATACAATACCTCAGCTGGAAAGCTAATAAATGGATTATGTAAATATACCCTGGGCCAATAGCTACTACATTAAAGTTCCAGGGATGCTGAGCTGTTGATGTCAGCGAGCGAGGCGTTCAAACTGAAATTATGAATTCAAATATGTTAATAATGAAGATTTGAGGAATTCTAAACCAGCACAGGGGAGACCCGAGTTCAAATCAATTACTTTTTATTTACAAACCACACATCCTCAAAGTCACTGTTTGTGCCATGGTATTTAACGTCCTAAACGTATTCCGAGCAAAAGAAAATGAATTTCTCACATAAAACGCCAAACAGTGGCAGCTAAAAAGCAGTTATGAATTTAATCTCCAGACATTCTGATTTATGAAAACCCACACAATAAAAAGCGAGACTCCATGTTGAAACACATGTGCAGCTCCATCTGGTAGCAGCAGTCTTAGCCAGAAGGCATGCTGGTACCCCAGGTACATAAACACCCTGGGTCAGAACAGAGACCCATGCCTGGACAAGGGGACCAATCCAAGCTGGGAGGTGGAGAGGGAGGGCGTAGGGGGGGGTATACCTAGGTTGGTAGGGGGAGGTGGAGAGGGAGGGCGTAGGGGGGGTGGGTGGGTATACCTAGGTTGGTAGGGGGAGGTGGAGAGGGAGGGCGTAGGGGGGGGTGGGGGGGTATACCTACGTTGTTCCAGCGTGACGTGAGGCAGGGCCTGTCCTCGCACCAGGCGACACGTGGAGCCGTCACCAGCACACAAGCCACAGTTATCCTCTCGAGCGCCGCTGCCCAGCTGCCGGTCACAGCCCACCTCCTGCCAACACACACGCACACACACGCACACACACGCACACACACGCACACACACACACACAGAGAGAGAGAGAGAGAGAGAGAGAGAGAGAGAGAGTCAGAGAGAGGGAGGAGAATGTAGTACAGATATCCCTAAACACACATCTCTTACACACACACCCACCACACACATCCCTACAAACACATCCACACCACACACACACCCACCACACACATCCCTACCACACCACACACACACCCACCACACACATCCCTACAAACACATCCACACCACACACACACCCACCACACACATCCCCACAAACACATCCACACCACACACACACCCCACCACACACATCCCTACAAACACATCCACACCACACACACACCCACCACACATCCACACACACATCCCCCACCACACATCCACACACACATCCCCCACCACACATCCACACACACATCCCCACCACACATCCACACACACATCCCCACAATCGCGGCCTCTGCTTTCAGGAATCCTGTTTATTTCCCTTCTTCACGCCTGCTGGTTTTCATGTTGTGTATTATTAATCCATATACACTGGGAGGAATCTTGGCCCCATTCTGTCACTGTGAGAGCCAGGCTACCTTCTACCTCTCCTGCTAAATCCATCACTCCAGCAAGGCTCCTGAATGGAGCCTGCCAGCACACCTCCGCCAGCTGTGCCAACGGCAGTCTCCCTCTGCCAACATCCCCCACCGTGCTTCTCGGGCTGGCAGGGCAGACAGCCAGCAGCTGTGTGTGCTTAGCTGAGCGGAGGGGCCTGCGTCCTCTGGGACTGCCATGTGATGAAGCTCAGACACCAGGGGCGGCGTTTGATGGCCGTCCAGCGGCACAGGCAGGAGTAGCCCGGGCGGCCTCTCTACTTTACCTCATCTGAGTCCACACGCCACAGCGAGACAGCGGAGACCAGGGGAGCCACCGC